>NC_084751.1:5673245-5680078 GCF_033978785.1 Entelurus aequoreus
GTGCCCCTAAGAAAAGGCATTGACGCTTAGGGAAGGCTGTGCATAACGAAACTAAAACTGAACTGGCTACAAAGTAAACAAAAACAGAATGCTGGACGACAGCAAAGACTTACTGTGGAGCAAAGACGGCGTCCACAATGTACATCCGAACATGACATGACAATCAACAATGTCCCCACAAAGAAGGATAAAAACAACTGAAATATTCTTGATTGCTAAAACAAAGTAGATGCGGGAAATATCGCTCAAACGAAGACATGAAACTGCTACAGGAAAATACCAAAAAAAGAGAAAAAGCCACCAAAATAGGAGCGCCAGACAAGAACTAAAACACTACACACAGGAAAACCGCAATAAACTCCAAATAAGTCAGGGTGTGATGTGACAGGTGGTGACAGTACACCTACTTTGAGACAAGAGCTATAGTGATGCATGCTTGGTTATGGTTTGAATTCATATCCAACACTTGCGACAACGACTTTTTACTGTCAACTGAGTTTCGTTTTTTAATGATTTCTGCTGGTGGTGTGCCTCCGCATTTTTTCAACGCAAAAAGTGTGCCTTGGCTCAAAAAAGGTTGAAAAACACTGCCTTAGTGGTCACAACAATTCATTAAATCACGCTCACGACGTAATAAATTGGATGATGTGGACACGTTTGCTACTGGATACTTTCCAATAGGCTTTGCGATACTTGTTTCTATTGACAAATGTGGTGTTTAAGACTGCAATATTGTTCAATTAAGGACACGTTATTCACATACAGCTTGTGTGCTTAGCTGCTGTGTAGCTGCTAGTAGCCTATAGTCTAACATTACCTTTTGTAAATGACTCGACTAAAATAAAATAAAATGTCAAACTCGCGTGCTTATTGGATAACATTTAGATCAGGGGTCACCAACCTTTTTGAAACCAAGAGCTACTTCTTGGGTACTGATTAATGCGAAGGGCTACCAGTTTGATACACACTTAAATAAATTCCCAGAAATTGCCAATTTGCTCAATTTACCTTTAACTCTGTTATTATTAATAATCAATGATATTTACACTTAATTGAACGGTTTAAAAGAGGAGAAAACACGAAACAAATGACAATTAAATTTTGAAACATAGTTTATCTTCAATTTCGACTCTTTAAAATTCAAAATTCCACCGAAAAAAAGAAGAGAAAAACTAGCTAATTTGAATCTTTTTGAAAAAATAAAAAAAAAGAATTTATGGAACATCATTAGTAATTTTTCCTGATTAAGATTAACTTTAGAATTTTGATGACATGTTTTAAATAGGTTAAAATCCAATCTGCACTTTGTTAGAATATATAACAAATTGGACCAAGCTATATTTTTAACAAAGACAAATCATTATTTCTTCTAGATTTTCCAAAACAAAAATTTTAAAAGAAATTCAAAAGACTTTGAAATAAGATTTAAATTTGATTCTACAGATTTTCTAGATTTTCCAGAATCATTTTTTTGAATTTTAATCATAAGTTTGAAGAAATATTTCACAAATATTCTTCGTCGAAAAAACAGAAGCTAAAATGAAGAATTAAATTAAAATGTATTTATTATTCTTTACAATAAAAAAAATAAATTTACTTGAACATTGATTTAAATTGTCAGGAAAGAAGAGGAAGGAATTTAAAAGGTAAAAAGTTATATGTGTTTAAAAATCTTAAAATCATTTTTAAGGTTGTATTTTTTCTCTAAAATTGTCTTTCTGAAAGTTATAAGAAGCAAAGTAAAAAAATTAATGAATTTATTTAAACAAGTGAAGACCAAGTCTTTAAAATATTTTCTTGGATTTTCAAATTCTATTTGAGTTTTGTCTCTCTTAGAATTAAAAATGTCGGGCAAAGCGAGACCAGCTTGCTAGTAAATAAATACAATTTAAAAAATAGAGGCAGCTCACTGGTAAGTGCTGCTATTTGAGCTATTTTTAGAACAGGCCAGCGGGCTACTCATCTGGTCCTTACGGGCTACCTGGTGCCCGCGGGCACCGCGTTGGTGACCCCTGATTTAGATGTTAACTGGCTGATGATACAGACTTGTATCGGAGATTTTAGATGCAGGCCGATATCATCGATACTTGTTTTCAAATTTCCCCTGATATTGGTTTGATATTGATATCGAATGGGCACACAAGTAGACATGGAAAGGAGGCATACAGTACATGACAGCGCCAACAACTTCACTCTCGCTAGTTTGCGCTTTTTTTGTACTAAAAAAAAAAGTAGGCCATTTTGTGAGCTATCAGTTGGGATTACACACAGTGTTGACGTGTGTGTGTGTGTGCATGTGTGTGTGTGTGTGTGTGGCCTTTGAGCACCAGCATAGATTTAAATATTTTTTGTGGGGTTTTTTTTTTAGATGTTTTTCCAACAGCTCTCGGGCCCTCACGACTATATTTCATTGTTGTCCCCACTGTGTCTGACATATTTCTGCCACTCGCATTATTCATCACCTCTGTCATTTTTCACATAATAGGGTGGGGTTTTTTTTGGACGTGCAAGGGGGTAGTTGGAACTCCTGAGGGTTGATATTGACATTTTTTGTCGTCGGTGTGTACCAGTGTACATTTTTCCAGTGGCACGCAGTGTTAATGAAAACATGACCATAGAACTTTCCTCCAGAAGGTCTTATCTTTGTCCATGTGATGTCAGATGAAACAAAAATGGAGCTGTTTGGCCACAATACCCAGCAATATGTTTGGAGGGGAAAAGGTGAGGTCTTTAATCCCAGGAACACACCTTCTACCGTCAAGCATGGTGGTGGTAGTATTATGCTCGGGGCCTGTTTTGCTGCCAATAGAACTGGTGCTTTAACTGGGACAATGCAAAAAGGAGGATTACGTCCAAATTCTTCAGGACAACCTAAAATCATCAGCCCGGAGGTTGGGTCTTGGGCGCAGTGACAATGACCCCAAACACACGTCAAAAGTGGTAAAGGAATGGCTAAATCAGGCTAGAATGAAGGTTTGTCCATACGTTTAAGTCAGGACTTTGGGAAGGCCATTCTAAAACCTTAATTCTAGCCTGATTTAGCCATTCCTTTACCACTTTTGACGTGTGTTTGGGGTCATTGTCCTGTTGGAACACCCAACTGCGCCCAGGACCCAACCTCCGGGCTGACGATTGTAGGTTGTCCTGAAGAATTTGGAGGTAATCCTCCTTTTTTCATTGTCCCATTTAAAGCACCAGTTCCATTGGCAGCAAAACAGGCCCAGAGCATAATACTACCACCACCATGCTTGACGGTGGGTAGAGTAGCCAGAAATTGTACTCAAGTAAGAGTACTGTTACTTTAGAGATTTATTACTCAAGTAAAAGTAAGGAGTAGTCACCCAAATATTTACTTGAGTAAAAGTAAAAAGTATGTTGTGAAAAAACTACTCAAGTACTGAGTAACTGATGAGTAACCTGTTCGTTTAATGATGACAGCAACAAATAATGCACAAAAACATAAAAATAACAATGAGCAAATTCAGAGCCAGGAATATCTCTTAAGCAACTAAAACAACAATATATATTAAATAATAATACATTAACATAAAAATAATTAAGGCAAATTGAGCCACAATAACTTAACAGCACCATAGGCTCAGTAGGCAGAGATTACAAAGGAAAATAACAAGTTAGCCTTTACGCAAACCATAAACTGATAGGTGTGGGCTGCACCTGGGAACACACTGTGCACTTCTGATTGGTGTTTCTATGCATGCGTGAGTGTGTGTGCGACTGTGTGTGTGTGTGTGTGTGCGACTGTGCGTGTCTATGAGGCTGCAGTGCGTTAATAAATGTCCCCACACGATGTACATTTGACAGTGATTCATAGCACGGAAGCTAAAATCAGCCTACAGTGACAGCCAAAATATCTACTAACGTTACTTACCGCGAGGTGCTTCCTCAAATTTGACGTTGAGTTCATGTAAGCTTAAGCTTGTTGTTGTTTTGCCGCTGAAACTTTATGTTTCAGTGGCGGTCATATGACCGCGGAGTCAAACGTCACCAGTGACTGCATTTGATTGGTGAAACGGAGTCAAACGTCACCAGTGACTGCATTTGATTGGTGAAACGGAGTCAAACGTCACCAGTGACTGCATTTGATTGGTGAAACGGAGTCAAACGTCACCAGTGACTGCATTTGATTGGTGAAACGGAGTCAAACGTCACCAGTGACTGCATTTGATTGGTGAAACGGAGTCAAACGTCACCAGTGACTGCATTTGATTGGTGAAACGGAGTCAAACGTCACCAGTGACTGCATTTGATTGGTGAAACGGAGTCAAACGTCACCAGTGACTGCATTTGATTGGTGAAACGGAGTCAAACGTCACCAGTGACTGCATTTGATTGGTGAAACGGAGTCAAACGTCACCAGTGACTGCATTTGATTGGTGAAACGGAGTCAAACGTCACAAGTGACTGTATTTGATTGGTGAAACTGAGTCAAACGTCACCAGTGACTGCATTTGATTGGTGAAACTGAGTCAAATGTCACCAGTGACTGCATTTGATTGGTGAAACGGAGTCAAACGTCACCAGTGACTGCATTTGATTGGTGAAACGGAGTCAAACGTCACCAGTGACTGCATTTGATTGGTGAAACGGAGTCAAACGTCACCAGTGACTGCATTTGATTGGTGAAACGGAGTCAAACGTCACCAGTGACTGCATTTGATTGGTGAAACGGAGTCAAACGTCACCAGTGACTGCATTTGATTGGTGAAACGGAGTCAAACGTCACCAGTGACTGCATTTGATTGGTGAAACGGAGTCAAACGTCACCAGTGACTGCATTTGATTGGTGAAACTGAGTCAAATGTCACCAGTGACTGCATTTGATTGGTGAAACGGAGTCAAACGTCACCAGTGACTGCATTTGATTGGTGAAACTGAGTCAAACGTCACCAGTGACTGCATTTGATTGGTGAAACTGAGTCAAATGTCACCAGTGACTGCATTTGATTGGTGAAACGGAGTCAAACGTCACCAGTGACTGCATTCGATTGGTGAAACGGAGTCAAACGTCACCAGTGACTGCATTCGATTGGTGAAACTGAGTCAAACGTCACCAGTGACTGCATTCGATTGGTGAAACTGAGTCAAACGTCACCAGTGACTGCATTCGATTGGTGAAACGGAGTCAAACGTCACCAGTGACTGCATTTGATTGGTGAAACGGAGTCAAACGTCACCAGTGACTGCATCTGATTGGTGAAACGGAGTCAAACGTCACCAGTGACTGCATTTGATTGGTGAAACGGAGTCAAACGTCACCAGTGACTGCATTTGATTGGTGAAACGGAGTCAAACGTCACCAGTGACTGCATTTGATTGGTGAAACGGAGTCAAACGTCACCAGTGACTGCATTTGATTGGTGAAACGGAGTCAAACGTCACCAGTGACTGCATTTGATTGGTGAAACGGAGTCAAACGTCACCAGTGACTGCATTTGATTGGTGAAACGGAGTCAAACGTCACCAGTGACTGCATTTGATTGGTGAAACGGAGTCAAACGTCACCAGTGACTGCATTTGATTGGTGAAACGGAGTCAAACGTCACCAGTGACTGCATTTGATTGGTGAAACGGAGTCAAACGTCACCAGTGACTGCATTTGATTGGTGAAACGGAGTCAAACGTCACCAGTGACTGCATTTGATTGGTGAAACGGAGTCAAACGTCACCAGTGACTGTATTTGATTGGTGAAACGGAGTCAAACGTCACCAGTGACTGCATTTGATTGGTGAAACGGAGTCAAACGTCACCAGTGACTGCATTTGATTGGTGAAACGGAGTCAAACGTCACTAGTGACTGCATTTGATTGGTGAAACGGGGTCAAACGTCACCAGTGACTGCATTTGATTGGTGAAACGGAGTCAAACGTCACCAGTGACTGCATTTGATTGGTGAAACTGAGTCAAACGTCACCAGTGACTGCATTTGATTGGTGAAACGGAGTCAAACGTCACCAGTGACTGCATTTGATTGGTGAAACGGAGTCAAACGTCACCAGTGACTGCATTTGATTGGTGAAACGGAGTCAAACGTCACCAGTGACTGCATTTGATTGGTGAAACGGAGTCAAACGTCACCAGTGACTGCATTTGATTGGTGAAACGGAGTCAAACGTCACAAGTGACTGTATTTGATTGGTGAAACGGAGTCAAACGTCACCAGTGACTGCATTTGATTGGTGAAACGGAGTCAAACGTCACCAGTGACTGCATTTGATTGGTGAAACGGAGTCAAACGTCACCAGTGACTGCATGTGATTGGTGAAACGGAGTCAAACGTCACCAGTGACTGCATTTGATTGGTGAAACGGAGTCAAACGTCACCAGTGACTGCATTTGATTGGTGAAACGGAGTCAAACGTCACCAGTGACTGCATTTGATTGGTGAAACGGAGTCAAACGTCACCAGTGACTGCATTTGATTGGTGAAACGGAGGCATGCGATAGGTCCTACTTTGAAGGTCTGTCTGACAAACCAAAACAAACAAAGCGTGCATTAACAGATCGATAAAAATCAGTAGCGAGTAGCGAGCTGAATGTAGATAAATGGAGCGGAGTAAAAGTAGCGTTTCTTCTCTATAAATATACTCAAGTAAAAGTATGTTGTATTAAAACTACTCTTGGAAGTACAATTCATCCCAAAAGTTACTCAAGTAGATGTAACGGAGTAAATGTAGCGTGTTTGAACACCATGCCTACCTCTGACGGTAGGCATGGTGTTCCTGGTATTAAAGGCCTCGCCTTTTCTCCTCCAAACATATTGCTGGGTATTGTGGCCAAACAGCTCCATTTTTGTTTCATCTGACATCACATG
>NC_084751.1:5680098-5720078 GCF_033978785.1 Entelurus aequoreus
TCTTAGTAGCATGTTCTTATGTATTATTTGTATCTATTTATCTTAGTAGCATGTTCTTATAGTATTATTTGTATCTATTTATCTTAGTAGCATGTTCTTATGTATTATTTGTATCTATTTATCTTAGTAGCATGTTCTTATGTATTATTTGTATCTATTTATCTTAGTAGCATGTTCTTATGTATTATTTGTATCTATTTATCTTAGTAGCATGTTCTTATGTATTATTTGTATCTATTTATCTTAGTAGCATGTTCTTATGTATTATTTGTATCTATTTATCTTAGTAGCATGTTCTTATGTATTATTTGTATCTATTTATCTTAGTAGCATGTTCTTATGTATTATTTGTATCTATTTATCTTAGTAGCATGTTCTTATGTATTATTTGTATCTATTTATCTTAGTAGCATGTTCTTATAAATTATTTGTATCTATTTATCTTAGTAGCATGTTCTTATGTATTATTTGTATCTATTTATCTTAGTAGCATGTTCTTATGTATTATTTGTATCTATTTATCTTAGTAGCATGTTCTTATGTATTATTTGTATCTATTTATCTTAGTAGCATGTTCTTATGTATTATTTGTATCTATTTATCTTAGTAGCATGTTCTTATGTATTATTTGTATCTATTTATCTTAGTAGCATGTTCTTATGTATTATTTGTATCTATTTATCTTAGTAGCATGTTCTTATGTATTATTTGTATCTATTTATCTTAGTAGCATGTTCTTATGTATTATTTGTATCTATTTATCTTAGTAGCATGTTCTTATGTATTATTTGTATCTATTTATCTTAGTAGCATGTTCTTATGTATTATTTGTATCTATTTATCTTAGTAGCATGTTCTTATGTATTATTTGTATCTATTTATCTTAGTAGCATGTTCTTATGTATTATTTGTATCTATTTATCTTAGTAGCATGTTCTTATGTATTATTTGTATCTATTTATCTTAGTAGCATGTTCTTATGTATTATTTGTATCTATTTATCTTAGTAGCATGTTCTTATGTATTATTTGTATCTATTTATCTTAGTAGCATGTTCTTATGTATTATTTGTATCTATTTATCTTAGTAGCATGTTCTTATGTATTATTTGTATCTATTTATCTTAGTAGCATGTTCTTATGTATTATTTGTATCTATTTATCTTAGTAGCATGTTCTTATGTATTATTTGTATCTATTTATCTTAGTAGCATGTTCTTATGTATTATTTGTATCTATTTATCTTAGTAGCATGTTCTTATGTATTATTTGTATCTATTTATCTTAGTAGCATGTTCTTATGTATTATTTGTATCTATTTATCTTAGTAGCATGTTCTTATGTATTATTTGTATCTATTTATCTTAGTAGCATGTTCTTATGTATTATTTGTATCTATTTATCTTAGTAGCATGTTCTTATGTATTATTTGTATCTATTTATCTTAGTAGCATGTTCTTATGTATATTTGTATCTATTTATCTTAGTAGCATGTTCTTATGTATTATTTGTATCTATTTATCTTAGTAGCATGTTCTTATGTATTATTTGTATCTATTTATCTTAGTAGCATGTTCTTATGTATTATTTGTATCTATTTATCTTAGTAGCATGTTCTTATGTATTATTTGTATCTATTTATCTTAGTAGCATGTTCTTATGTATTATTTGTATCTATTTATCTTAGTAGCATGTTCTTATGTATTATTTGTATCTATTTATCTTAGTAGCATGTTCTTATGTATTATTTGTATCTATTTATCTTAGTAGCATGTTCTTATGTATTATTTGTATCTATTTATCTTAGTAGCATGTTCTTATGTATTATTTGTATCTATTTATCTTAGTAGCATGTTCTTATGTATTATTTGTATCTATTTATCTTAGTAGCATGTTCTTATGTATTATTTGTATCTATTTATCTTAGTAGCATGTTCTTATGTATTATTTGTATCTATTTATCTTAGTAGCATGTTCTTATGTATTATTTGTATCTATTTATCTTAGTAGCATGTTCTTATGTATTATTTGTATCTATTTATCTTAGTAGCATGTTCTTATGTATTATTTGTATCTATTATCTTAGTAGCATGTTCTTATGTATTATTTGTATCTATTTATCTTAGTAGCATGTTCTTATGTATTATTTGTATCTATTTATCTTAGTAGCATGTTCTTATGTATTATTTGTATCTATTTATCTTAGTAGCATGTTCTTATGTATTATTTGTATCTATTTATCTTAGTAGCATGTTCTTATGTATTATTTGTATCTATTTATCTTAGTAGCATGTTCTTATGTATTATTTGTATCTATTTATCTTAGTAGCATGTTCTTATGTATTATTTGTATCTATTTATCTTAGTAGCATGTTCTTATGTATTATTTGTATCTATTTATCTTAGTAGCATGTTCTTATAAATTATTTGTATCTATTTATCTTAGTAGCATGTTCTTATGTATTATTTGTATCTATTTATCTTAGTAGCATGTTCTTATGTATTATTTGTATCTATTTATCTTAGTAGCATGTTCTTATGTATTATTTGTATCTATTTATCTTAGTAGCATGTTCTTATGTATTATTTGTATCTATTTATCTTAGTAGCATGTTCTTATGTATTATTTGTATCTATTTATCTTAGTAGCATGTTCTTATGTATTATTTGTATCTATTTATCTTAGTAGCATGTTCTTATGTATTATTTGTATCTATTTATCTTAGTAGCATGTTCTTATGTATTATTTGTATCTATTTATCTTAGTAGCATGTTCTTATGTATTATTTGTATCTATTTATCTTAGTAGCATGTTCTTATGTATTATTTGTATCTATTTATCTTAGTAGCATGTTCTTATGTATTATTTGTATCTATTTATCTTAGTAGCATGTTCTTATGTATTATTTGTATCTATTTATCTTAGTAGCATGTTCTTATGTATTATTTGTATCTATTTATCTTAGTAGCATGTTCTTATGTATTATTTGTATCTATTTATCTTAGTAGCATGTTCTTATGTATTATTTGTATCTATTTATCTTAGTAGCATGTTCTTATGTATTATTTGTATCTATTTATCTTAGTAGCATGTTCTTATGTATTATTTGTATCTATTTATCTTAGTAGCATGTTCTTATGTATTATTTGTATCTATTTATCTTAGTAGCATGTTCTTATGTATTATTTGTATCTATTTATCTTAGTAGCATGTTCTTATGTATTATTTGTATCTATTTATCTTAGTAGCATGTTCTTATGTATTATTTGTATCTATTTATCTTAGTAGCATGTTCTTATGTATTATTTGTATCTATTTATCTTTAGTAGCATGTTCTTATGTATTATTTGTATCTATTTATCTTAGTAGCATGTTCTTATGTATTATTTGTATCTATTTATCTTAGTAGCATGTTCTTATGTATATTTGTATCTATTTATCTTAGTAGCATGTTCTTATGTATTATTTGTATCTATTTATCTTAGTAGCATGTTCTTATGTATTATTTGTATCTATTTATCTTAGTAGCATGTTCTTATGTATTATTTGTATCTATTTATCTTAGTAGCATGTTCTTATGTATTATTTGTATCTATTTATCTAGTAGCATGTTCTTATGTATTATTTGTATCTATTTATCTTAGTAGCATGTTCTTATGTATTATTTGTATCTATTTATCTTAGTAGCATGTTCTTATGTATTATTTGTATCTATTTATCTTAGTAGCATGTTCTTATGTATTATTTGTATCTATTTATCTTAGTAGCATGTTCTTATGTATTATTTGTATCTATTTATCTTAGTAGCATGTTCTTATGTATTATTTGTATCTATTTATCTTAGTAGCATGTTCTTATGTATTATTTGTATCTATTTATCTTAGTAGCATGTTCTTATGTATTATTTGTATCTATTTATCTTAGTAGCATGTTCTTATGTATTATTTGTATCTATTTATCTTAGTAGCATGTTCTTATGTATTATTTGTATCTATTTATCTTAGTAGCATGTTCTTATGTATTATTTGTATCTATTTATCTTAGTAGCATGTTCTTATGTATTATTTGTATCTATTTATCTTAGTAGCATGTTCTTATGTATTATTTGTATCTATTTATCTTAGTAGCATGTTCTTATGTATTATTTGTATCTATTTATCTTAGTAGCATGTTCTTATGTATTATTTGTATCTATTTATCTTAGTAGCATGTTCTTATGTATTATTTGTATCTATTTATCTTAGTAGCATGTTCTTATGTATTATTTGTATCTATTTATCTTAGTAGCATGTTCTTATGTATTATTTGTATCTATTTATCTTAGTAGCATGTTCTTATGTATTATTTGTATCTATTTATCTTAGTAGCATGTTCTTATGTATTATTTGTATCTATTTATCTTAGTAGCATGTTCTTATGTATTATTTGTATCTATTTATCTTAGTAGCATGTTCTTATGTATTATTTGTATCTATTTATCTTAGTAGCATGTTCTTATGTATTATTTGTATCTATTTATCTTAGTAGCATGTTCTTATGTATTATTTGTATCTATTTATCTTAGTAGCATGTTCTTATGTATTATTTGTATCTATTTATCTTAGTAGCATGTTCTTATGTATTATTTGTATCTATTTATCTTAGTAGCATGTTCTTATGTATTATTTGTATCTATTTATCTTAGTAGCATGTTCTTATGTATTATTTGTATCTATTTATCTTAGTAGCATGTTCTTATGTATTATTTGTATCTATTTATCTTAGTAGCATGTTCTTATGTATTATTTGTATCTATTTATCTTAGTACCATGTTCTTATGTATTATTAGTATCTATTTATCTTAGTAGCATGTTCTTATGTATTATTTGTATCTATTTATCTTAGTAGCATGTTCTTATGTATTATTTGTATCTATTTATCTTAGTAGCATGTTCTTATGTATTATTGTATCTATTTATCTTAGTAGCATGTTCTTATAAATTATTTGTATCTATTTATCTTAGTAGCATGTTCTTATGTATTATTTGTATCTATTTATCTTAGTAGCATGTTCTTATGTATTATTTGTATCTATTTATCTTAGTAGCATGTTCTTATGTATTATTTGTATCTATTTATCTTAGTAGCATGTTCTTATGTATTATTTGTATCTATTTATCTTAGTAGCATGTTCTTATGTATTATTTGTATCTATTTATCTTAGTAGCATGTTCTTATGTATTATTTGTATCTATTTATCTTAGTAGCATGTTCTTATGTATTATTTGTATCTATTTATCTTAGTAGCATGTTCTTATGTATTATTTGTATCTATTTATCTTAGTAGCATGTTCTTATAAATTATTTGTATCTATTTATCTTAGTAGCATGTTCTTATGTATTATTTGTATCTATTTATCTTAGTAGCATGTTCTTATGTATTATTTGTATCTATTTATCTTAGTAGCATGTTCTTATAAATTATTTGTATCTATTTATCTTAGTAGCATGTTCTTATGTATTATTTGTATCTATTTATCTTAGTAGCATGTTCTTATGTATTATTTGTATCTATTTATCTTAGTACCATGTTCTTATGTATTATTTGTATCTATTTATCTTAGTAGCATGTTTTTATAAATTATTTGTATCTATTTATCTTAGTAGCATGTTCTTATGTATTATTAGTATCTATTTATCTTAGTAGCATGTTCTTATAAATTATTTGTATCTATTTATCTTAGTAGCATGTTCTTATGTATTATTTGTATCTATTTATCTTAGTAACATGTTCTTATGTATTATTTGTATCTATTTATCTTAGTAGCATGTTCTTATAAATTATTTGTATCTATTTATCTTAGTACCATGTTCTTATGTATTATTTGTATCTATTTATCTTAGTAGCATGTTCTTATGTATTATTTGTATCTATTTATCTTAGTACCATGTTCTTATGTATTATTTGTAGCTATTTATCTTAGTACCATGTTCTTATGTATTATTAGTATCTATTTATCTTAGTAGCATGTTCTTATGTATTATTTGTATCTATTTATCTTAGTAGCATGTTCTTATGTATTATTTGTATCTATTTATCTTAGTAGCATGTTCTTATGTATTATTTGTATCTATTTATCTTAGTAGCATGTTCTTATGTATTATTTGTATCTATTTATCTTAGTAGCATGTTCTTATGTATTATTTGTATCTATTTATCTTAGTAGCATGTTCTTATGTATTATTTGTATCTATTTATCTTAGTAGCATGTTCTTATGTATTATTTGTATCTATTTATCTTAGTAGCATGTTCTTATGTATTATTTGTATCTATTTATCTTAGTAGCATGTTCTTATGTATTATTTGTATCTATTTATCTTAGTAGCATGTTCTTATAATTATTTGTATCTATTTATCTTAGTAGCATGTTCTTATGTATTATTTGTATCTATTTATCTTAGTAGCATGTTCTTATGTATTATTTGTATCTATTTATCTTAGTAGCATGTTCTTATGTATTATTTGTACCTATTTATCTTAGTAGCATGTTCTTATGTATTATTTGTATCTATTTATCTTAGTAGCATGTTCTTATGTATTATTTGTATCTATTTATCTTAGTAGCATGTTCTTATGTATTATTTGTATCTATTTATCTTAGTAGCATGTTCTTATGTATTATTTGTATCTATTTATCTTAGTAGCATGTTCTTATGTATTATTTGTATCTATTTATCTTAGTAGCATGTTCTTATGTATTATTTGTATCTATTTATCTTAGTAGCATGTTCTTATGTATTATTTGTATCTATTTATCTTAGTAGCATGTTCTTATGTATTATTTGTATCTATTTATCTTAGTAGCATGTTCTTATGTATTATTTGTATCTATTTATCTTAGTAGCATGTTCTTATGTATTATTTGTATCTATTTATCTTAGTAGCATGTTCTTATGTATTATTTGTATCTATTTATCTTAGTAGCATGTTCTTATGTATTATTTGTATCTATTTATCTTAGTAGCATGTTCTTATGTATTATTTGTATCTATTTATCTTAGTAGCATGTTCTTATAAATTATTTGTATCTATTTATCTTAGTAGCATGTTCTTATGTATTATTTGTATCTATTTATCTTAGTAGCATGTTCTTATGTATTATTTGTATCTATTTATCTTAGTAGCATGTTCTTATGTATTATTTGTATCTATTTATCTTAGTAGCATGTTCTTATGTATTATTTGTATCTATTTATCTTAGTAGCATGTTCTTATGTATTATTTGTATCTATTTATCTTAGTAGCATGTTCTTATGTATTATTTGTATCTATTTATCTTAGTAGCATGTTCTTATGTATTATTTGTATCTATTTATCTTAGTAGCATGTTCTTATGTATTATTTGTATCTATTTATCTTAGTAGCATGTTCTTATGTATTATTTGTATCTATTTATCTTAGTAGCATGTTCTTATGTATTATTTGTATCTATTTATCTTAGTAGCATGTTCTTATGTATTATTTGTATCTATTTATCTTAGTAGCATGTTCTTATGTATTATTTGTATCTATTTATCTTAGTAGCATGTTCTTATAAATTATTTGTATCTATTTATCTTAGTAGCATGTTCTTATGTATTATTTGTATCTATTTATCTTAGTAGCATGTTCTTATGTATTATTTGTATCTATTTATCTTAGTAGCATGTTCTTATGTATTATTTGTATCTATTTATCTTAGTAGCATGTTCTTATGTATTATTTGTATCTATTTATCTTAGTAGCATGTTCTTATGTATTATTTGTATCTATTTATCTTAGTAGCATGTTCTTATGTATTATTTGTATCTATTTATCTTAGTAGCATGTTCTTATGTATTATTTGTATCTATTTATCTTAGTAGCATGTTCTTATGTATTATTTGTATCTATTTATCTTAGTAGCATGTTCTTATGTATTATTTGTATCTATTTATCTTAGTAGCATGTTCTTATGTATTATTTGTATCTATTTATCTTAGTAGCATGTTCTTATGTATTATTTGTATCTATTTATCTTAGTAGCATGTTCTTATGTATTATTTGTATCTATTTATCTTAGTAGCATGTTCTTATGTATTATTTGTATCTATTTATCTTAGTAGCATGTTCTTATGTATTATTTGCATCTATTTATCTTAGTAGCATGTTCTTATGTATTATTTGTATCTATTTATCTTAGTAGCATGTTCTTATGTATTATTTGTATCTATTTATCTTAGTACCATGTTCTTATGTATTATTAGTATCTATTTATCTTAGTAGCATGTTCTTATGTGTCATTATGAATTTGCACTAAATGAGTTGGCTTGCAATTTTGTTGTACAATAAAGGTCTATTCTATACTGGTTACTGGTAAACACAAACATACTGGTTACTGGTAAACACAAACATACTGGTTACTGGTAAACACAAAGTGGTTACTAGTGAACACACCCTTAAAACATACTCCAGTGATCATTTCAACCGGGGACGGCGTGGCGAAGTTGGGAGAGTGGCTGTGCCAGCAATCTGAGGGTTCCTGGTTCAATCCCCAGCTTCTACCATCCTAGTCATGTCCATTGTGTCCTTGAGCAAGACACTTCACCCTTGCTCCTGATGGGTGCTGGTTAGTGTCGTGCATGGCAGCTCCCGCCATCAGTGTGTGAATGTGTGTGAATGTGGAAATAGTGTCAAAGCGCTTTGAGTTCCTTAAAAAGGTAGAAAAGCGCTATACAAGTACAACCCATTTACCATTTAAAATGAGGTGAGTTGGACTGTGCTCACCAGCAACCTGGTCCATGTTGCTTGGGATGGCTTCAAAACGGCGTTCCTAAAGATACTAAACGACATGGCAGTCAGGATCAAAGCCCGCTTTTGTCATTACAGACAAAATGGAGGTAGCAAGCAGACTTAACACCTTTTTCACCAGCATAGCCACAACTCTAGTCAACAAGCTGTCCCACCACTTTGGTGTAGAACACATTAAAGTGACAACTCTAGTCAACAAGCTGTCCCACCACTTTGGTGTAGAACACATTAAAGTGACAACTCTAGTCAACAAGCTGTCCCACCACTCTGGTCACTTTGGTGTAGAACACATTAAAGTGACAACTCTAGTCAACAAGCTGTCCCACCACTTTGGTGTAGAACACATTAAAGCCTTCTACAGAAAGCTAGGAGTATCCAACAATGATTTCAAATTAGAAATGGTCACAGCTGACGAGGTGTTTAAAAAATTGAGCGCGCTCCACCCTAACAAGGCCACCGGCCTTGATAATATTCCCTCCAGATTCCTCAGGGACTCTGCCTCCATCATTGCACCGATCATCACGCACATAATAAACCTCTCAATTACACAAGGCCAAGTACCAAAAGATTTTAAGATAGCAAGAGTAACTCCCCTCTTTAAAAAAGGAAGCAAATTGGAACCTGGCAACTACCGACCTGTTTCTATTCTCAGTTCCATTTCCAAAGTAATGGAGAAAATAGTTTATGAACAGGTGGTTGGTTACCTTGCCACTAATAAAGTCATGTACAAATTCCAATCCGGCTTGAGAACTAACCACTCCACTGACACATGCCTTCTCTATCTGACTTCAGAACTAACCACTCCACTGACACATGCCTTCTCTATCTGACTTCAGAACTAACCACTCCACTGACACATGCCTTCTCTATCTGACTTCAGAACTAACCACTCCACTGACACATGCCTTCTCTATCTGACTTCAGAACTAACCACTCCACTGACACATGCCTTCTCTATCTGACTTCAGAACTAACCACTCCACTGACACATGCCTTCTCTATGTGACTTCAGAACTAACCACTCCACTGACACATGCCTTCTCTATGTGACTTCAGAACTAACCACTCCACTGACACATGCCTTCTTTATCTGACTTCAGAACTAACCACTCCACTGACACATGCCTTCTCTATCTGACTTCAGAACTAACCACTCCACTGACACATGCCTTCTCTATCTGACTTCAGAACTAACCACTCCACTGACACATGCCTTCTCTATGTGACTTCAGAACTAACCACTCCACTGACACATGCCTTCTCTATCTGACTTCAGAACTAACCACTCCACTGACACATGCCTTCTCTATGTGAGCGACCACATCAAACATGAGGTGGACGCGGGCAAATACTGCGGCATGGTCATGCTGGACCTTCAGAAGGCCTTTGACACCGTTAACCACGCTATACTGTTGGATAAGCTCAGAGCAATCGGATTTAACAAAACCTCATGGAGCTGGATGCAGTCTTACTTGGAGGGGAGGGAGCAGGTGGTAGAGGTGAACGGCACCGTGCCCCCCCCCCCTCCCCCTCTCGGTGAGCTGTGGAGTCCCCCAAGGCAGTATATTGGGACCTTTACTGTTCCTAATAAGCTGTGGAGTCCCCAAGGCAGTATATTGGGACCTTTACTGTTCCTAATAAGCTGTGGAGTCCCCCAAGGCAGTATATTGGGACCTTTACTGTTCCTAATAAGCTGTGGAGTCCCCCAAGGCAGTATATTGGGACCTTTACTGTTCCTAATAAGCTGTGGAGTCCCCCAAGGCAGTATATTGGGACCTTTACGGTTCCTAATATACATAAACCACATGTCATCAGCATGCGACTGTGAATTGTTGTTGTTTGCGGATGACTCTGCCCTGCTGGTATCAGACAAGGACAAGTCACAGGTGGAGAAAATGGTCAGTGCTGAGCTGTGTAGAACTTGCACCTGGCTCGCTGACAACAAGCTATCCATACACTTGGGTAAATCTGAATCCATCCTGTTTGGGTCCCACATCAACCTCAAGAAAGTCAGTGACTTCACCATAAAAGTGGGTGACATTGTTACCAGCAATGTTCCCTCTAATTGTTCGTGTGTGTGAGCAAACACGCAAAGTCCCTGAGCATTCAGTGGGGCACATGTGAGCGACATCACACGTGCACACTGTGGCCACACCAGCGTCACACCGGTCCCAAACCTGACATCATAACCATTTCAATGTTTTATTCAAATAATTTTGTGATATAAGTGATGTTGCCCTCTTACAATGACAATAACAAAAACATGTTTGTCATGAGCTATGTGCTAGTATTGTAGGTCTGGCTGCGGGTCCTGCCTTTAAAAGAAATGTTACCCCTTTCAGAGATTACATTTAGTTCCTGTAACGTTCTGTCTGTAAAATACATCTTTTTATTAGCATTTATGAAATCTAGTGACAATATTTCAAGAATAATATCCTTAGATTAACATTCTTAATAAATGGCAGTAAAATAAGCACACATGTGATTGAGGAGTCAGAGTGTTACAACCTGTGTGGCGTTGGGGTTGTCCCACTTTTTGTGTGGCCATAAACGCAGCACTGGCTAAGTGCCATGAGTGCATGTGTTGGTGCAGGTGAGACAGAGCGAGCGGCTTCTGTTGAAACCACGGATGATAACGTTGGTTTAAGCCTGGTTTGTATGGCAGAAAATTACCAGTTTTTATAGATAAAAGTTTTTTTTACTCATGTTTTTGGTGTGGTTACAAACAGTTTTGCTCAATAAAGTGATTGATGGAATTCCTGTCCGTAAAGTGTCTCGACAGACGATAATTGAAGTGTGTTGACAAAGATTGTTTTATTCATTGGGGCCACTCTTGTTGTCACCTGTCACTCACAGAGCTGCATTGCAAAATCATACAGAATAAATTCTAATGTGTTTATTTTGTTTAAAGTTCAGATGGGATTTTGAATTTTCTGCGCGGCATTAATTTGCTGTGCGCAGAGGACGCGTGAGCGGTGTGCAATTGTGCAGGCGCGCACCTTAGAGGGAACGTTGGTTATCACCAGGAAAGATGAGGTCACCTACCTAGGTTCCATTCTAGAGGCTAACCTTTCCTGTGATAAAATGGCAACCAAGGTAATCAAAAAAGGTCAACCAACGAACGAGATTTCTCTATAGAATCTCCTCTCTGGTCAACAAAAGCACCATGAAGATTCTGGCGGGAACTCTCGTTCAACCCTTTTTCCATTACGCATGCACCTCCTGGTACCCTAGCACCTCCAAAACCCTCAAATCTAGACTCCAAACATCCCAGAACAAGCTAGTCAGGTTACTTCTAGACCTCCACCCCAGATCACACCTCACTCCTACCCACTTCTCTAAAGTGGGCTGGCTCAAGGTGGAGGACAGAGTTAAACAACTTGCACTGAGCCTAGTCTATAAAATCCGCTACACCTCCCTGATACCGAAGTACATGTCAAACTACTTCCTTAACGTAAATGACCGCCATAACCACAACACCAGGGGGAGCTCCACTAACCACGTTAAACACAGATTCCCATCTAACAAAGGTCTTAACTCATTCTCTTTCTATGCCACATCAATGTGGAATGCACTCCCAACAGATGTAAAAGAAAGGGCATCTCTATCCTCCTTCAAAAGCACACCCTCCATTCCACATCCCACCTCCCCGGATTGTAAATAATCAAATGTAGATACTTGTTCTTATGCCTTCTGATCTCTCTCTCTATGTCCACTACTTGCTGTACATATCCTACCAAGTCAGTCCTACACTGTTCCAATGTCCATTTCTCTGATGATGCAATTGTTGATGACTGAAGTGTTGATATCAACCACATCCCTGATTGTAAATAATGTAAATAATTCAATGTATATACTCTGATGATTATCTTGTGAGATGACTGTATTATGATGATAGTATATATGATAGTATATATCTGTATCATTAATCCATTTAAGTCGACCCCGACTTAAACAAGTTGAAAAACTTATTGTGGTGTTACCATTTAGTGGTCAATTGTACGGAATATGTACTTCACTGTGCAACCTACTAACACAAGTTTCAATCAATCAATCAAAATCGGTTACTAGTAAACAAACACACTGGTTACTACTAATCACAAATACTGGTTACCAGTGAACACAAACACATTGGTTACTAGTAAACAAACACACTGGTTACTAGTAATCACAAATACTGGTTACTAGTGAACACAAACACATTCTGGTTACTAGTAAACAATCACACATTGGTTACTAGTGAACACAAACACATTGGTTACCAGTAAACAAACACTGGTTACTAGTAATCACAAATACCGGTTACTAGTGAACACAAACACATTTTGGTTACTGGTAAACAATCACACATTGGTTACTAGTAAACACAAATACTGGTTACTACTGAACACAAACACATTCTAGTTACTAGTGAACACACAGACATACTGGTTACTAGTAAACACACAGTTAAACACACACACAGTGGTCAGTGTTAAACACACACAGTGGTCAGTGTTAAACACACACACAGTGGTCAGTGTTAAACACACACACACAGTGGTCAGTGTTAAACACACACACACACAGTGGTCAGTGTTAAACACACACACACAGTGGTCAGTGTTAAACACACACACACAGTGGTCAGTGTTAAACACACACACACAGTGGTCAGTGTTAAACACACATACACAGTGGTCAGTGTTAAACACACACACACAGTGGTCAGTGTTAAACACACACACACAGTGGTCAGTGTTAAACACACATACACAGTGGTCAGTGTTAAACACACACACAGTGGTCAGTGTTAAACACACATACACAGTGGTCAGTGTTAAACACACACATACACAGTGGTCAGTGTTAAACACACATACACAGTGGTCAGTGTTAAACACACACATACACAGTGGTCAGTGTTAAACACACATACACAGTGGTCAGTGTTAAACACACACATACACAGTGGTCAGTGTTAAACACACACATACACAGTGGTCAGTGTTAAACACACACACACACAGTGGTCAGTGTTAAACACACACATACACAGTGGTCAGTGTTAAACACACACATACACAGTGGTCAGTGTTAAACACACACATACACAGTGGTCAGTGTTAAACACACATACACAGTGGTCAGTGTTAAACACACACACACAGTGGTCAGTGTTAAACACACACACACAGTGGTCAGTGTTAAACACACACATACACAGTGGTCAGTGTTAAACACACACACACAGTGGTCAGTGTTAAACACACACATACACAGTGGTCAGTGTTAAACACACACACACAGTGGTCAGTGTTAAACACACACACACAGTGGTCAGTGTTAAACACACACATACACAGTGGTCAGTGTTAAACACACACACACAGTGGTCAGTGTTAAACACACACACACACACACAGTGGTCAGTGTTAAACACACACACACACAGTGGTCAGTGTTAAACACACACACACAGTGGTCAGTGTTAAACACACACACACACAGTGGTCAGTGTTAAACACACATACACAGTGGTCAGTGTTAAACACACACACACAGTGGTCAGTGTTAAACACACACACACAGTGGTCAGTGTTAAACACACACATACACAGTGGTCAGTGTTAAACACACACATACACAGTGGTCAGTGTTAAACACACACATACACAGTGGTCAGTGTTAAACACACACACACAGTGGTCAGTGTTAAACACACACACACACAGTGGTCAGTGTTAAACACACACATACACAGTGGTCAGTGTTAAACACACACACACAGTGGTCAGTGTTAAACACACACACACACAGTGGTCAGTGTTAAACACACACACACACAGTGGTCAGTGTTAAACACACACACACACAGTGGTCAGTGTTAAACACACACACACACAGTGGTCAGTGTTAAACACACATACACAGTGGTCAGTGTTAAACACACACACACAGTGGTCAGTGTTAAACACACACACACAGTGGTCAGTGTTAAACACACACATACACTGTGGTCAGTGTTAAACACACACATACACAGTGGTCAGTGTTAAACACACACATACACAGTGGTCAGTGTTAAACACACACATACACAGTGGTCAGTGTTAAACACACACATACACAGTGGTCAGTGTTAAACACACACACAGTGGTCAGTGTTAAACACACACATACACAGTGGTCAGTGTTAAACACACACACACACAGTGGTCAGTGTTAAACACACACACACACAGTGGTCAGTGTTAAACACACACACACAGTGGTCAGTGTTAAACACACACACACAGTGGTCAGTGTTAAACACACACACACAGTGGTCAGTGTTAAACACACACATACACAGTGGTCAGTGTTAAACACACACACACAGTGGTCAGTGTTAAACACACACACACACACACAGTGGTCAGTGTTAAACACACACACACACAGTGGTCAGTGTTAAACACACACACACAGTGGTCAGTGTTAAACACACACACACACAGTGGTCAGTGTTAAACACACATACACAGTGGTCAGTGTTAAACACACACACACAGTGGTCAGTGTTAAACACACATACACAGTGGTCAGTGTTAAACACACACATACACAGTGGTCAGTGTTAAACACACACACACAGTGGTCAGTGTTAAACACACACATACACAGTGGTCAGTGTTAAACACACACACACAGTGGTCAGTGTTAAACACACACACACACAGTGGTCAGTGTTAAACACACACACACACAGTGGTCAGTGTTAAACACACACACACAGTGGTCAGTGTTAAACACACACACACACACACAGTGGTCAGTGTTAAACACACACATACACAGTGGTCAGTGTTAAACACACACACACAGTGGTCAGTGTTAAACACACACACACACACACAGTGGTCAGTGTTAAACACACACACACACAGTGGTCAGTGTTAAACACACACACACAGTGGTCAGTGTTAAACACACACACACACAGTGGTCAGTGTTAAACACACATACACAGTGGTCAGTGTTAAACACACACACACAGTGGTCAGTGTTAAACACACACACACAGTGGTCAGTGTTAAACACACACATACACAGTGGTCAGTGTTAAACACACACATACACAGTGGTCAGTGTTAAACACACACACACAGTGGTCAGTGTTAAACACACACATACACAGTGGTCAGTGTTAAACACACACACACAGTGGTCAGTGTTAAACACACACATACACAGTGGTCAGTGTTAAACACACACACACAGTGGTCAGTGTTAAACACACACATACACAGTGGTCAGTGTTAAACACACACACACAGTGGTCAGTGTTAAACACACACACACACACAGTGGTCAGTGTTAAACACACACACACACAGTGGTCAGTGTTAAACACACACACACACAGTGGTCAGTGTTAAACACACACACACACAGTGGTCAGTGTTAAACACACATACACAGTGGTCAGTGTTAAACACACACACACAGTGGTCAGTGTTAAACACACACACACAGTGGTCAGTGTTAAACACACACATACACTGTGGTCAGTGTTAAACACACACATACACAGTGGTCAGTGTTAAACACACACATACACAGTGGTCAGTGTTAAACACACACATACACAGTGGTCAGTGTTAAACACACACACACACAGTGGTCAGTGTTAAACACACACACACAGTGGTCAGTGTTAAACACACACACACACACACAGTGGTCAGTGTTAAACACACACATACACAGTGGTCAGTGTTAAACACACACACACAGTGGTCAGTGTTAAACACACACACACACACACAGTGGTCAGTGTTAAACACACACACACACAGTGGTCAGTGTTAAACACACACACACAGTGGTCAGTGTTAAACACACACACACACAGTGGTCAGTGTTAAACACACATACACAGTGGTCAGTGTTAAACACACACACACAGTGGTCAGTGTTAAACACACACACACAGTGGTCAGTGTTAAACACACACATACACAGTGGTCAGTGTTAAACACACACATACACAGTGGTCAGTGTTAAACACACACATACACAGTGGTCAGTGTTAAACACACACACACAGTGGTCAGTGTTAAACACACACATACACAGTGGTCAGTGTTAAACACACACACACAGTGGTCAGTGTTAAACACACACACACACAGTGGTCAGTGTTAAACACACACACACACAGTGGTCAGTGTTAAACACACACACACAGTGGTCAGTGTTAAACACACACACACACAGTGGTCAGTGTTAAACACACATACACAGTGGTCAGTGTTAAACACACACACACAGTGGTCAGTGTTAAACACACACACACAGTGGTCAGTGTTAAACACACACATACACTGTGGTCAGTGTTAAACACACACATACACAGTGGTCAGTGTTAAACACACACATACACAGTGGTCAGTGTTAAACACACACACACAGTGGTCAGTGTTAAACACACACATACACAGTGGTCAGTGTTAAACACACACACAGTGGTCAGTGTTAAACACACACATACACAGTGGTCAGTGTTAAACACACACACACAGTGGTCAGTGTTAAACACACACACACACAGTGGTCAGTGTTAAACACACACACACACACAGTGGTCAGTGTTAAACACACACACACAGTGGTCAGTGTTAAACACACACACACACAGTGGTCAGTGTTAAACACACATACACAGTGGTCAGTGTTAAACACACACACACAGTGGTCAGTGTTAAACACACACACACAGTGGTCAGTGTTAAACACACACATACACAGTGGTCAGTGTTAAACACACACATACACAGTGGTCAGTGTTAAACACACACACACAGTGGTCAGTGTTAAACACACACACACAGTGGTCAGTGTTAAACACACACACACAGTGGTCAGTGTTAAACACACACACACAGTGGTCAGTGTTAAACACACACATACACAGTGGTCAGTGTTAAACACACATACACAGTGGTCAGTGTTAAACACACACATACACAGTGGTCAGTGTTAAACACACACACACAGTGGTCAGTGTTAAACACACACATACACAGTGGTCAGTGTTAAACACACACACACACAGTGGTCAGTGTTAAACACACACATACACAGTGGTCAGTGTTAAACACACACACACACAGTGGTCAGTGTTAAACACACACACACATACACAGTGGTCAGTGTTAAAGACAGAGAGGGTGGTTAGTGTTAGTTAAGTGCAGAGGTAGGTAAGAAGTGACCTGTAGTGCATTAGTGTTAGTTAAGTGCAGAGGTAGGTAAGAAGTGACCTGTAGTGCATTAGTGTTAGTTAAGTGCAGAGGTAGGTAAGAAGTGACCTGTAGTGCATTAGTGTTAGTTAAGTGCAGAGGTAGGTAAGAAGTGACCTGTAGTGCATTAGTGTTAGTTAAGTGCAGAGGTAGGTAAGAAGTGACCTGTAGTGCATTAGTGTTAGTTAAGTGCAGAGGTAGGTAAGAAGTGACCTGTAGTGCATTAGTGTTAGTTAAGTGCAGAGGTAGGTAAGAAGTGACCTGTAGTGCATTAGTGTTAGTTAAGTGCAGAGGTAGGTAAGAAGTGACCTGTAGTGCATTAGTGTTAGTTAAGTGCAGAGGTAGGTAAGAAGTGACCTGTAGTGCATTAGTGTTAGTTAAGTGCAGAGGTAGGTAAGAAGTGACCTGTAGTGCATTAGTGTTAGTTAAGTGCAGAGGTAGGTAAGAAGTGACCTGTAGTGCATTAGTGTTAGTTAAGTGCAGAGGTAGGTAAGAAGTGACCTGTAGTGCATTAGTGTTAGTTAAGTGCAGAGGTAGGTAAGAAGTGACCTGTAGTGCATTAGTGTTAGTTAAGTGCAGAGGTAGGTAAGAAGTGACCTGTAGTGCATTAGTGTTAGTTAAGTGCAGAGGTAGGTAAGAAGTGACCTGTAGTGCATTAGTGTTAGTTAAGTGCAGAGGTAGGTAAGAAGTGACCTGTAGTGCATTAGTGTTAGTTAAGTGCAGAGGTAGGTAAGAAGTGACCTGTAGTGCATTAGTGTTAGTTAAGTGCAGAGGTAGGTAAGAAGTGACCTGTAGTGCATTAGTGTTAGTTAAGTGCAGAGGTAGGTAAGAAGTGACCTGTAGTGCATTAGTGTTAGTTAAGTGCAGAGGTAGGTAAGAAGTGACCTGTAGTGCATTAGTGTTAGTTAAGTGCAGAGGTAGGTAAGAAGTGACCTGTAGTGCATTAGTGTTAGTTAAGTGCAGAGGTAGGTAAGAAGTGACCTGTAGTGCGTCCAGAGGCGTAGAGAGAGAGGACAGCCTGGATGGCCACGTACATGGCAGGCACGTTGAAGGTCTCAAACATGATCTGAACACACACACACAGACACACACACACACACACACATCATCACCTGCATGACACCTGTGTGTGTGTGTGTGTGTGTGTCTGAGACATGACACCTGTGTGTGTGTGTGTGTGTGTGTCTGTGACATGACACCTGTGTGTGTGTGTGTGTGTGTGTGTGTGTGTGTGTGTGTGTGTGTGTGTGTCTGAGACATGACACCTGTGTGTGTGTGTGTGTGTCTGTGTGTGTGTCTGAGACATGACACCTGTGTGTGTGTGTGTGTCTGTGTGTGTGTGTCTGAGACATGAGACCTGTGTGTGTGTGTCTGTGTGTGTGTGTCTGAGACATGACACCTGTGTGTGTGTGTGTGTGTGTG
Organism: Entelurus aequoreus; assembly: GCF_033978785.1. Classification (NCBI taxonomy): domain Eukaryota; kingdom Metazoa; phylum Chordata; class Actinopteri; order Syngnathiformes; family Syngnathidae; genus Entelurus; species Entelurus aequoreus. The sequence goes on from NC_084751.1 coordinate 5,699,594, forward strand.
TGTCTGTGTGTGTGTGTGTCTGAGACATGACACCTGTGTGTGTCTGAGACATGAGACCTGTGTGTGTGTCTGAGACATGACACCTCTGTGTGTGTCTGAGACATGAGATGTGTATGTGTGAGACATGAGATGTGTATGTGTGAGACATGAGATGTGTATGTGTGAGACATGAGATGTGTATGTGTGAGACATGAGATGTGTATGTGTGAGACATGAGATGTGTATGTGTGAGACATGAGATGTGTGAGACATGAGATGTGTATGTGTGAGACATGAGATGTGTATGTGTGAGACATGAGATGTGTATGTGTGAGACATGAGATGTGTATGTGTGAGACATGAGATGTGTATGTGTGAGACATGAGATGTGTATGTGTGAGACATGAGATGTGTGAGACATGAGATGTGTATGTGTGAGACATGAGATGTGTATGTGTGAGACATGAGATGTGTGAGACATGAGATATGTGAGACATGAGATGTGTATGTGTGAGACATGAGATGTGAGATGTGAGACATGAGATGTGTGAGACATGAGATGTGTATGTGTGAGACATGAGACGTGAGATGTGAGACATGAGATGTGTATGTGTGAGACATGAGACGTGAGATGTGAGACATGAGATGTGAGAATGAGATGTGTATGTGTGAGACATGAGATGTGTATGTGTGAGACATGAGATGTGTATGTGTGAGACATGAGATGTGTATGTGTGAGACATGAGATGTGTATGTGTGAGACATGAGATGTGTATGTGTGAGACATGAGATGTGTATGTGTGAGACATGAGATGTGTATGTGTGAGACATGAGATGTGTACGTGTGAGACATGAGATGTGTATGTGTGAGACATGAGATGTGTATGTGTGAGACATGAGACGTGTATGTGTGAGACATGAGATGTGTATGTGTGAGACATGAGATGTGTATGTGTGAGACATGAGATGTGTGAGACATGAGATGTGTGAGACATGAGATGTGTATGTGTGAGACATGAGATGTGTGAGACATGAGATGTGTATGTGTGAGACATGAGATGTGTGAGACATGAGATGTGTGAGACATGAGATGTGTGAGACATGAGATGTGTATGTGTGAGACATGAGATGTGTATGTGTGAGACATGAGATGTGTATGTGTGAGACATGAGATGTGTATGTGTGAGACATGAGATGTGTATGTGTGAGACATGAGATGTGTATGTGTGAGACATGAGATGTGTATGTGTGAGACATGAGATGTGTATGTGTGAGACATGAGATGTGTGAGACATGAGATGTGTGAGACATGAGATGTGTATGTGTGAGACATGAGATGTGTATGTGTGAGACATGAGATGTGTATGTGTGAGACATGAGATGTGTGAGACATGAGATGTGTATGTGTGAGACATGAGATGTGTGAGACATGAGATGTGTATGTGTGAGACATGAGATGTGTGAGACATGAGATGTGTATGTGTGAGACATGAGATGTGTGAGACATGAGATGTGTATGTGTGAGACATGAGATGTGTGAGACATGAGATGTGTGAGACATGAGATGTGTATGTGTGAGACATGAGATGTGTGAGACATGAGATGTGTATGTGTGAGACATGAGATGTGTGAGACATGAGATGTGTATGTGTGAGACATGAGATGTGTGAGACATGAGATGTGTGAGACATGAGATGTGTGAGACATGAGATGTGTATGTGTGAGACATGAGATGAGAGACGTGAGATGTGAGACATGAGATGAGAAACATGAGGTGTTGGTCCAGGGTGTGACCTGGGTCATCTTCTCGCGGTTGGCTTTGGGGTTGAGTGGAGCCTCAGTGAGGAGAGTGGGATGTTCCTCAGGTGCCACTCGCAGCTCGTTGTAGAAAGAGTGATGCCAGATCTGACCAATGACAAGACACATGACATTTAAAGCTGGGTGTCGCACAGGAAGTGATGTGTGGGACAGGAAGTGATGTGTCGCACATGAAGTGATGTGTCGCACGTGAAGTGCTGTGTGGGACAGGAAGTGCTGTGTCGCACAGGAAGTGGTGTGTGGGACAGGAAGTGGTGTGTGGGACAGGAAGTGGTGTGTGGGACAGGAAGTGGTGTGTGGGACAGGAAGTGGTGTGTGGGACAGGAAGTGCTTTGTGGGACAGGAAGTGCTGTGTGGGACAGGAAGTGGTGTGTGGGACAGGAAGTGATGTGTCGCACAGGAAGTGCTGTGTCGCACAGGAAGTGGTGTGTGGGACAGGAAGTGGTGTGTGGGACAGGAAGTGATTTGTCGGACCTTCTCCATGTCGTCCCAGTTGGTGATGATTCCATGTTCTATGGGATATTTGAGTGTGAGGATTCCTCTCTTGCTCTGAGCCTCGTCTCCTACGTAGCTGTCCTTCTGTCCCATGCCTACCATCACACCCTGACACACACACACACACACACACACACACACACACACACACACACACACACACACACACACACACACACACACACACACACACACACACACACACACACACTGTAGGAGCGTGGGGTCCTTCAGGCAGTGTTTGAGACTCACCTGGTGTCTAGGCCGTCCCACGATGGAAGGGAAGACGGCTCTGGGGGCGTCGTCTCCAGCAAATCCAGCTTTGCAAAGACCGGATCCGTTATCGCAGACCAGGGCGGTGCTCTCATCGTCATCACACATGGTGCTAGGACTCTGTGGGACCACACATAAACACCACCTCATTCCATGCTAGGACTCTGTGGGACAACACATAAACACCACCTCATTCCATGCTAGGACTCTGTGGGACCACACATAAACACCACCTCATTCCATGCTAGGACTCTGTGGAACAACACATAAACACCACCTCATTCCATGCTAGGACTCTGTGGAACAACACATAAACACCACCTCATTCCATGCTAGGACTCTGTGGGACCACACATAAACACCACCTCATTCCATGCTAGGACTCTGTGGAACAACACATAAACACCACCTCATTCCATGCTAGGACTCTGTGGGACAACACATAAACACCACCTCATTCCATGCTAGGACTCTGTGGGACAACACATAAACACCACCTCATTCCATGCTAGGACTCTGTGGGACCACACATAAACACCACCTCATTCCATGCTAGGACTCTGTGGGACAACACATAAACACCACCTCATTCCATGCTAGGACTCTGTGGGACCACACATAAACACCACCTCATTCCATGCTAGGACTCTGTGGAACAACACATAAACACCACCTCATTCCATGCTAGGACTCTGTGGGACAACACATAAACACCACCTCATTCCATGCTAGGACTCTGTGGGACAACACATAAACACCACCTCATTCCATGCTAGGACTCTGTGGGACAACACATAAACACCACCTCATTCCATGCTAGGACTCTGTGGGACAACACATAAACACCACCTCATTCCATGCTAGGACTCTGTGGGACAACAGCACATAAACACCACCTCATTCCATGCTAGGACTCTGTGGGACAACAGCACATAAACACCACCTCATTCCATGCTAGGACTCTGTGGGACAACACATAAACACCACCTCATTCCATGCTAGGACTCTGTGGGACAACACATAAACACCACCTCATTCCATGCTAGGACTCTGTGGGACAACACATAAACACCACCTCATTCCATGCTAGGACTCTGTGGGACAACACATAAACACCACCTCATTCCATGCTAGGACTCTGTGGGACAACACAAACACCACCTCATTCCATGCTAGGACTCTGTGGGACAACACATAAACACCACCTCATTCCATGCTAGGACTCTGTGGGACAACACATAAACACCACCTCATTCCATGCTAGGACTCTGTGGGACAACACATAAACACCACCTCATTCCATGCTAGGACTCTGTGGGACAACACATAAACACCACCTCATTCCATGCTAGGACTCTGTGGGACAACACATAAACACCACCTCATTCCATGCTAGGACTCTGTGGGACAACACATAAACACCACCTCATTCCATGCTAGGACTCTGTGGGACAACACATAAACACCACCTCATTCCATGCTAGGACTCTGTGGGACAACACATAAACACCACCTCATTCCATGCTAGGACTCTGTGGGACAACAGCACATAAACACCACCTCATTCCATGCTAGGACTCTGTGGGACAACACATAAACACCACCTCATTCCATGCTAGGACTCTGTGGGACAACACATAAACACCACCTCATTCCATGCTAGGACTCTGTGGGACAACACATAAACACCACCTCATTCCATGCTAGGACTCTGTGGGACAACACATAAACACCACCTCATTCCATGCTAGGACTCTGTGGGACAACAGCACATAAACACCACCTCATTCCATGCTAGGACTCTGTGGGACAACACATAAACACCACCTCATTCCATGCTAGGACTCTGTGGGACAACAGCACATAAACACCACCTCATTCCATGCTAGGACTCTGTGGGACAACAGCACATAAACACCGCCTAATTTGGACATGAAGAAGTGGAGCTCAGTTCTCCTGCCCCTCATGCTTCCATGACCATATTTGGTCATGTGTGCTGGACACACCATCTTCAACACACGTCTCCTCACCTCAGGCACATGGCGGTGAGGAGGTGAAGATAAAGAAGGTGGTGATGAAGGTGATGATGAGGAAGAGGTGAAGATGATGAAGATAAAGAAGGTGGTGATGAGGAAGAGGTGAAGACAAAGATAAAGAAGGTGATGATGAAGGTGCTGATGAGGCAGAGGAGGTGAAGATGATGAAGATAAAGAAGATGGTGATGAAGGTGATGATGGAAGGTGGTGATGAGGAAGAGGTGAAGATGATGACGATAAAGAAGGTGGTGATGAAGGTGGTGATGAGGAAGAGGTGAAGATGATGAAGATAAAGAAGGTGATGAGGAAGAGGAGGGGAAGATGAAGAAGGTGGTGATGAAGGTGATGATGAGGAAGAGGTGAAGATGATGATGAGGAAGAGGAGGTGAATATAGTGATGATGAAGGTGATGATGAGGAAGAGGAGGTAAAGATGATGAAGATAAAGAAGGTGATGATGAGGAGGAGGAGGTGAAGATGAAGAGGTGAAGATAAGCAAGGTGGTGATGAGGAAGAGGAGATGATGAAGATGTTACCTGGTGCTGCAAGGAGATGAAGGTGTGGTCAGCAGAGAAGTGATGATGAAGATAAAGAAGGTGATGATGAAGATGTTACCTGGTGCTGCAAGGAGATGAAGGTGTGGTCAGCAGAGAAGTGATGATGAAGATAAAGAAGGTGATGTTGAAGATGTTACCTGGTGCTGCAAGGAGATGAAGGTGTGGTCAGCAGAGAAGAAGTCAGAGTCTGAGCTCAAGGCAGCGACCTTAAGAAGCCTCCTTCCTTCCTTCATTCCTTCCTTCCTCCCTCCCTCCTTCCAAACATGGAGAAGACACCATGGTCTTCCTCCTCTCATCCTTCTAGGGCTTTCTCCCATCATGCTTTGTGCTGCTGAGGGCAACATCTGTGTCACTTTAAGGGGCGGAGCTTGAAGAAAGACATGAGACCTGTCCACCTTGTGCTCACCTTGCTGCGTCTTTGGACACGCCCCCTTCAGGAGCAGAAGGACACACTTCTCCTTAAAAGGACAGCGGAGGCTTGTGCAGGCTCCGCCCACTACAAGCAGCATGAGGGAAATCAGACACTCCTTATAAGGAGGTGAAGGAGACAAGTCCCACCCACTCGTCTCATGTGAGGACATGATGGAACCCCCACCCTTTCTTCATGATGGGACCCCCACCCCTTCTTCATGATGGGACCCCCACCCCTTCTTCATGATGGGACCCCCATCCTTTCTTCATGATGGGACCCCCACCCCTTCTTCATGATGGAACCCCCATCCTTTCTTCATGATGGGACCCCCACCCCTTCTTCATGATGGAACCCCCACCCCTTCTTCATGATGGAACCCCCATCCTTTCTTCATGATGGGACCCCCACCCCTTCTTCATGATGGAACCCCCACCCCTTCTTCATGATGGGACCCCCACCCCTTTTTCATCACTCACATACACACACTCGTACACACACACTCACTCGTACACACACACACACTTGTACACACACACACACACACACACACACACACTTGTACACACACACACTTGTACACACACACACTTGTACACACACACACACACACACACACACTTGTACATACACACACACACACTTTGACTAAAAATCAGAGCAGTGTTTGTGGACATGAAAATGTGTGGTATGTAAACAATTTTTAAAAATGATGTTAAATATGATAAGTATGTTAAAATATTTTTTTAATGATGTTCAAGTTAAAGTAGCAATGATAGTCACACGCACACACTAAGTGTGTTAAAGTAGCAATGATAGTCACACACACACTAGGTGTGTTAAAGTAGCAATGATAGTCACACACACACACACACACACTAGGTGTGTTAAAGTAGCACTGATAGTCACACGCACACACTAAGTGTGTTAAAGTAGCAATGATAGTCACACACACACTAGGTGTGTTAAAGTAGCAATGATAGTCACACACACACACACTAGGTGTGTTAAAGTAGCAATGATAGTCACACGCACACACTAAGTGTGTTAAAGTAGCAATGATAGTCACACACACACGCACACACACTAGGTGTGTTAAAGTAGCAATGATAGTCACACGCACACACTTAGTGTGTTAAAGTAGCAATGATAGTCACACACACACACACACACACACACACTAGGTGTGTTAAAGTAGCAATGATAGTCACACACACACACACTAGGTGTGTTAAAGTAGCAATGATAGTCACACACACACACACTAGGTGTGTTAAAGTAGCAATGATAGTCACACACACACACACTAGGTGTGTTAAAGTAGCAATGATAGTCACACACACTAGCTGTGTTAAAGTAGCAATGATAGTCACACACACACACACTAGGTGTGTTAAAGTAGCAATGATAGTCACACACACACACACACACACACACACACACACACACTAGGTGTGTTAAAGTAGCAATGACAGTGGAGGTTAACACTTTCTAAGAGTCTTAACAGGACTTTGATTGACATTTATGTTGTAAGCAAAAACACTTTGTTTTATTCAACATTTTACAAGGCAGGTGACATAGCACACCAGGATGACATCACAGACTATATCACACACAATCACATCTCAGATGACATCACACACACACGATGATGACATCACAGACGATGATGACATCACAGATGATGATGACATCACACACACAATGATATCACACACACACTCGATGATATCACAGAGGATGAATTCACACACAATGAAGACATCACAGACGATGATGACATCAAAGACAATGACATCTCACACACACACACGATGATGACATCACAGACAATGACATCACACACACACACACACACACGATGATGACATCACAAACACACTCAATGATATCACAGAGGATGAATTCACACACAATGAAGACGATGACATCACACGCAATGATGACATCACACGCAATGATGACATCACACATGATGATGACATCACTGAGTAGGTTTGCTGCATGTGTGTGTACTAGTAAAGTCAAGCTCCGCCTCCTCGCCGGCAGTCAAGACGCTGTCAATCATTTCCTGCAAGTCAGCATGGAGCAGCGTGGTGTTCCACTGGAAAACATCCTGACAGGAACACACACAACTCTTACTCCCAAGTCTGTGTGGAAGTGTGTGTGTGTTCTTGTATTTGTAGCCTTCTTGAGACATGAAGAAGGAAAAGTATCTTCCATATGAGGAGGTGATGACATAAATCAATAACATTGCATCTAATAGACAAAGTCTCATTTGTGGTGACATCTATCAACATGAGGGTGCTCCCAAAAAGGAGGGATTGTTCTAATTGACTGTGTGTTGCTTTTAAAAGTGCTCTCCCTCTGGTCAACATATGAAATAACAAGTGTGTGTAAGATATTGAAATGTCCCCCTTTGGCCAAAATGAATGAATTAAAAAATAAAACAAATATGTATATAGAGACACATACTGTAATAACTTGAAGTAAATAATGAAGATTAAAAACCAATTACAAACAAAAAATAAAAATAAAATTAAATGAACTCAAAGCAGTTTTCAGAACAATTTCTCATATTCTTTATGTTTCTGTAATATTGCAATATTTTCTCATAAAAGTATTACTTTATATAAAATGATGACTTTTTAATGCAAAATGGCAACATTTGTCTTATAAAATTCTGACTGTTATCACAATATTGCCCATTTTTTGTTGTTCTTGTAAAACTGTGATATTTTTGGAGTATAATTATGACTTTTGTCATTACTATGACAAGTAAAATTCAGATTATTATTATTACATTGCCAACATTTTAAAGTTTTCTTATAAAATTGCTACTATAATTGAGTAAGGCACAAATGTTCAGTTTTTCTTGTCAAATGTTGACTTGCGTTGAGTAAAATGAGGACTTTTATTATAATACTGCCAAAATTCTAAGTTTTTCTTGTGAAATTGTGACCTTTTTCTTGTGAAATACCAACTCATTTTTCATATTTGCCTAGTATGTATATATTATTACACTTCTTGATATAAGGCAGGTCCTAAAGAGGCAGGCTGTTTTCTCAGGTCTCAACAATGTGTGTGTGTGTACCTTCTTCCTGTGGCTGGGTGGTGCCACGGGGGGGTTAAAGGTCATGTCCTTCATGGTGTAATCGTCAAACAGCTGCACTGGCGACCTTGACAGGAAGTAAGAAAAGCCAGAAGGTGAGAATGAAGTGTGTCAATACGGTGGGTGCACATGACGATCAGGTGATATTAACAGCATTGAGGGCCAACTCACAGTTATGGCTGGGGGCCAATTGTAGCAGTAAATAATATGCATGAATACACAATTATACAATAATGACATACAATCATAATATAGAATTATACAACAATGACATACAATAATAATATAGAATTATACAACAATGACATACAATCCATCCATCCATCCAATCATAATATATAATTATACAATAATGACATACAATCATAGAATAATAATATAGAAGTATACAATAATGATATACAATCATAGAATAATAATATAGATAATAATAATATAGAAGTACAATAATATAAAATCATAGAATAATAATAATATAGAATTATACAATAATAATATAGAATTATACAATAACAATATAAAATCATAGAACAACAATATAGAATTATACAATAATGATATAGAATCATAGAACAATTATATAGAATCCTAGAATAATATAAAATCATAGAATAATAATATGGAATCATACAATAATAATATATAATTATACAATAATGATATACTGCGATGAGGTGGCGACTTGTCCAGGGTGTACCCCGCCTTCCACCAGATTGTAGCTGAGATAGGCTAGAGCGCCCCCGCGACCCCGAAGGGAATAAGCGGTAGAAAATGGATGGATGGATGGACAATAATGATATAGAATCATATATCAATGATATAGAATCATACAATACTACTACAGTAGTATTGGTGACAACACACTGTTCAGTATGGTGGCCTCTGATTGGCTCAGGCAGCATCACTACATCGGGTACAAGTGTCCAGGTGACTTACATTCCTGAAGTAAAACATGGATTTACAAGGTCATCACATGACCAATTAACAGCAATCAAGGTGTATATATACACCATTATTGTTGTTAATTGTGTATTAATATCATGATACACACACACGTGTCTATATATATATATATATATATATATATATATTAGGGGTGTAACGGTACACAAAAATTTGGGTTCGGTACGTACCTCGGTTTAGAGGTCACGGTTCGGTTCATTTTCGGTACAGTAAGAAAACAACAAAATATACATTTTTTGGTTATTTACCAAATTTGCACAATCTTCCACCAAAAATATTTTTCTTAGTGTAATATTTGATGTGAAGTAATGGGAACCTTGGATAGGTCAATAATTCATAATAACATTGATTTTGATTCAATATTATGTTTTGAGCAATGACAGTTTGAAAGAAAAAAAAACAGCTTTGTTTTAACATTGCAACTTTTTCTAAATGACATTTAACCTTTAAGCTTTTTTATTTCACTTTTGTTATGTTTGTTTATTTGAATAGTACTTTTAGAATGTGCCGTGGGCCTTTAAAACATTAGCTGTGGGCCGCAAATGGCCTCCGGGGCACACTTTTGACACCCCTGCTATAGATAATAACAAATTAAATTGGATAAATCTATGGATAAAAAGCAGAGCCTGGCGACGCATGCACGTTTATCATAACTCTCTCTCTCTCTCTCTGTCTCTGCCCCTCCCTCACCAATGCTGCTGCTCACACAATTTGTTTTGTTTTTAACCCCTTCTTAACCCTGAACGTACATTGTTAATACACGCAACCCTAACTCAAAATGCCGGACATTTGAGGCATTTAAGAAACTCCGCCCTGACAGCTCCGCAAAAGAGGACATGTCCGGTGAAAAGAGGACGTATGGTCAGGACCTAGCCAGCAGCGATCGGTTTCACCGGACATGTCCTCTTTTGCTAGCATGCTAGCAGCTAACGGGCTACGATAGACTGACCATACGTCCTCTTTTCACCGGACATGTCCTCTTTTGCTAGCATGCTAGCAGCTAACGGGCTACGATAGACTGACCATACGTCCTCTTTTCACCGGACATGTCCTCTTTTGCTAGCATGCTAGCAGCTAACGGGCTACGATAGACTGACCATTCGTCCTCTTTTCACGGGACATGTCCTCTTTTGCGGAGCTGTCCGGGCGGAGTTTCTTAAATGCCTCAAATGTCCGGCATTTTGAGTATTGTTTACACAACGTGCAGTACGCTACTTAATATGTCCGTGTGGAAACTCGTTCGGTACACCTCCGCACCGAACTGAAACCCCCGTACCGAAACGGTTCGATACAAATATACGTACCGTTACACCCCTAATATATATATATATATATATATATATATATACAGTGGGGCAAAAAAGTATTTAGTCACCCACCCATTGACAATCAATGGGTGGCTGACTAAATACTTTTTTGCCCCACTGTATATATACACAGTATATAGTAGTGCTGGGCGATATATGGAATATACTGGATATTACGTGGGTGTGTCTCTGTGCGATATAGAAAATGACTATATGGTGATATTGGAGTATATGTTGTCACACAGTTGCTTTTAGCAGCAGGCATTACACTACAGGCTCTTCTCACTCTGTCTTGTCTCTCCTTCTCACAGAGACATAAAACAAGCGCACCTTCTTACATACGTCACATGCTGTCACGCGTGCAACGTCATACGCCCTCGCCCAGCAGAGAGGTAGCAGCATGGGTAACGTTAGCTGTGATGCTAGCAGAGTGGTGCGAGTGGTAATACGAGAGTAAGAAGGTGCCAATTATCAAATCCAAATTATTGCTGGGTATTGTGGCCAAACGGCTCCATTTTTGTTTCATCTGACATCACATGGACAAAGATAAGACCTTCTGGAGGAAAGTTCTGTGGTCAGATGAAACAAATATGATTGGAGGAGAAAAGGTGAGGCCTTTAATCCCAGGAACACCATGTCTACCGTCAAGCATGGTGGTGGTAGTATTATGCTCTGGGCCTGTTTTGCTGCCAATGGAACGGCTGCTTTAAAGGCCTACTGAAATGAAATGTTGTTATTTAAACGGGAATAGCAGATCCATTCTATGTGTCATACTTGATCATTTCGCGATATTGCCATATTTTTGCTGAAAGGATTTAGTATAGAACAACGACGATAAAGTTTGCAACTTTTGGTCGCTGATAAAAAAAAGCCTTGCCTGTAGCGGAAGTAGCGTGACGTCACAGGAGGAAAGATTCCTCACAATTCCCTGTTGTTTACAATGGAGCGAGAGAGATTCGGACCGAGAAAGCGACGATTATCCCATTAATTTGAGCCAGGATGAAAGATTTGTGGATGAGGAACATGAGAGTGAAGGACTAGAGTGCAGTACAGGACGTATCTTTTTTCGCTCTGACCGTAACTTAGGTACAAGCTGGCTCATTGGATTCCACACTCTCCTTTTTCTATTGTGGATCACAGATTTGTATTTTAAAGCACCTGGGATACTATATCCTCTTGAAAATGAGAGTCCACAACGCCAAATGGACATTCACAGTGACTTTTATCTCCACGACAATACATCGGTGAAGCTCTGTAGCTACAGAGCTAACGTGATAGCACCAGGCTCAAATGCAGATAGAAACAGAAGAAATAAACCCCTGACTGGAAGGATAGACAGAAGATCAACAATACTATTAAACCATGAACATGTAAATACACGGTTAATAATTTCCAGCTTGGCGAAGCTTAACAATTGAAGCTAACTTAGCTACGGAGCGGCGGCGGGCGTTGTAGCTTTCGACGACACCCCGGCCGCCATCAGAGTCGGCAAGAAACATATATTTCCCCAAAGTTACGTACGTGACATGCACATAGCGACACGCACGTACGGGCAAGCCATCAAATGTTTGGAAGCCAAAGCTGTAGTCACGCTAGCGCGCCCGCTATCCAGCTCAAACACAACACAACCTCCTGGTTGTGTTGCTGTAGTCCGCCGCTAATACACCGATCGCACCTACAACTTTCTTCTTTGCAGTCTCCATTGTTCATTAAACAAATTGCAAAAGATTCACCAACACAGATGTCCAGAATACTGTGGAATTGTGTGATGAAAACAGAGCAGTTTGTATGGTGACACATTGGGTCCGAATACTTCCGTTGCTGTCGTGACGTCACGCGCATACGTCATCATACATAGACCTTTTCAAGCAGAAGTGTGGCGGGAAATGTAAAATGTCACTTTCTAAGTTAACCCGGCCGTATTGGCATGTGTTGCAATGTTAAGATGTCATCATTGATATATCAACTATCAGACTGCGTGGTCGCTAGTAGTGGCTTTCAGGAGGCCTTTAAATGGGACAATAAAAAAGGAGGATTAGCTCCAAATTGTTCAGGACAAGCTAAAATCATCAGCCCGGAGGTTGGGTGCAGTTGGGTGTTCCAACAGGACAATGACCCCAAACACACCTCAAAAGTGGTAAAGGAATGGCTAAATCAGGCTAGAATGAAGGTTTTAGAATGGCCTTCCCAAAGTCCTGACTTGTGGACAATGCTGAAGAAACAAGTCCATGTCAGAAAAGCAACACATTTAGCTGAACTGCAGCAATTTAGTGGTCAAGTGGTCAAGCAGAAGCTTGTGGATGGCTACCAAAAGTGGTCAAGTGGTCAAGCAGAAGCTTGTGGATGGCTACCAAAAGTGGTCAAGTGGTCAAGCAGAAGCTTGTGGATGGCTACCAAAAGTGGTCAAGTGGTCAAGCAGAAGCTTGTGGATGGCTACCAAAAGTGGTCAAGTGGTCAAGCAGAAGCTTGTGGATGGCTACCAAAAGTGGTCAAGCAGAAGCTTGTGGATGGCTACCAAAAGTGGTCAAGGGGTCAAGCAGAAGCTTGTGGATGGCTACCAAAAGTGGTCAAGGGGTCAAGCAGAAGCTTGTGGATGGCTACCAAAAGTGGTCAAGGGGTCAAGCAGAAGCTTGTGGATGGCTACCAAAAGTGGTCAAGTAGAAGCTTGTGGATGGCTACCAAAAGTGGTCAAGTGGTCAAGCAGAAGCTTGTGGATGGCTACCAAAAGTGGTCAAGGGGTCAAGCAGAAGCTTGTGGATGGCTACCAAAAGTGGTCAAGTGGTCAAGCAGAAGCTTGTGGATGGCTACCAAAAGTGGTCAAGTGGTCAAGCAGAAGCTTGTGGATGGCTACCAAAAGTGGTCAAGTGGTCAAGCAGAAGCTTGTGGATGGCTACCAAAAGTGGTCAAGGGGTCAAGCAGAAGCTTGTGGATGGCTACCAAAAGTGGTCAAGGGGTCAAGCAGAAGCTTGTGGATGGCTACCAAAAGTGGTCAAGTGGTCAAGCAGAAGCTTGTGGATGGCTACCAAAAGCGGTCAAGTGGTCAAGCAGAAGCTTGTGGATGGCTACCAAAAGTGGTCAAGTGGTCAAGCAGAAGCTTGTGGATGGCTACCAAAAGCGCCTTATTGCAGGTCAACTTGCCAAGGAAGCAAATATTAACATTGCTGTATGTATACTTTTTACTCACATTTTCAGTAGAGCCATAATAAATTCATAAAAGAAGCAAACTTCATGAATGTTTTTGTGAGCAACAAGTATGTGCTCCAATCACTACATCACAACAAGTATGTGCTCCAATCACTACATCACAACAAGTATGTGCTCCAATCACTACATCACAACAAAATAAGACTTGTAGAAATGATTGTTAAGTCAAGACAGCCATGACATGATGTTCTTTACACGTGTATGTACACTTTGGACCACCACTGTATGTGAGGGTGTAAAATATCCACCAGCAAAGCAATAAATAGAGTGTAAATAAAGATGGAAGCAGATGTAGAGTGAGTCAATGATTATTTACAAAGAAGTCATCTGTGTCAGTAGAAACATTTCAGCCTACTTCTTACTCAACAAACCTTGCAAATTGTTCACACACACGCACAAACACAACCAAGAACCACTGAAACTAAATCAATCTAAAGTTACTCACAAGTTACTCTATACTTAAATAGTTAGGGAATACCTACTTTTACTCAAGTCATTATTTTGATTTCAATTCTTTACTTTTACTTGAGTAATGCTACTCTTGCTGGAGTACAACTTTTAGCTACTCTACCCACCTCTGGCAACCACACACACACATTACACTTCTAGTCACCATGGCAACCACACACACACCTACCTCTTGTCACCATGGCAACCACACACACACATCACCGTACCTGCGACTCAATTCCACGCTGAGCGCTGCGCTGCCTTCACTGGGAGCACCACGACTCAGGTGGACTGCCAGCTGCCGCACAACCGGATGGAAGTGTCTCTGCCAACATGTCACATGACAGGAAGTTACAACTTGTGCTGTGTGTGTGTGTGTGTGTGTGTGTAGTCGTCACCTGTAGTGTGTGGAGCTCCCACAAGGCTGTGTTCTGAGCATTGCAGTGTTCTGGTTGGTCCAGTTCTGGGAGGTAGAACCCACTGCCCTGAACCTCGTTGTCCAGCAGGAAGTCACACTTTGGAAACGACTGGCGCACACACACACACACACACACACACACACACACACACACACACACACACACACACACACACGGTTGTTTTAACAAGTGTTTCACTCACTCACTCACTCACTCACTCACATGCAGGGTAGCTCTGTTGGCAGCAAGGATGCCCACGCTGGCGTTGGGCAGCACGTGCAGACTGAGCATGCTCAGTCGCTTGATGAAGGCCATGGCCCTCTGCAGCGTCACCTGTTTCCTGCGGCGGATCAGCATGGCGTCCAAGCAACGCAGCACAATGATGATGTCATCACTGTGTGCCCCTGAGTGACATGGACATTGTCAACATGGGAACTCCTCCCCCTCCATGAGAGAGTCATGTGACCACACACCTGCGTGCAGCTGAGGTAACATCTTGTACAGGTGCGAGTAAAAGTTGAGCGGGTCGATGTTGAGAGCGTCACCTGACACACAACCAAGCTGCATGACATCACACACACACACACACACACACACACACACACACACACACACACACACACACACACACACACACACACACACACACACACACACACACACACACACACACACACACACACACACACACACACACACACACACACACACACACACACACACACACACACACACACACACACACACACACACACACACACACACACACACACACACACACACCTTGTCCTGACAGGATGGTGAAGACGGTCTGGATGCAGTGCAGACTCTCCTGATTGGTCAGATCCTGCGCAACAATAGTAATCAATCATTTGAAGAAGCCAACATTAGTGGGCGGGGCCAGTCTCATACTCACTCCTGATTGGATGAGGCGCTGTAGCACATTGAGCAGGTCATCAAAGAACTCCAAGTTAATCAAGTGGGCAAAACTGACAGGAAGTTACATCACAGTTAGTGTGTATGTGTGTTTGTGTAAATGCACAAGTGTGTGTGTGTGTGGTTGCCATGGTGACTAGGGGTGTCAATGTCTAAGTGGTGTGTGTGTAAGTACCCGGGTTGTATGGTATAGCGGTACTAATGAATCAAAAACACTACTATACATGGTGACATTGCTGCTTTTACCAGCAGAGGAGCATGTTCACACACACAGAGTACTTACAAGCAGACACAGTGTGTAGACAGAAAAGCAGAGGAGCATGTTCACACACACAGAGTACTTACAAGCAGACACAGTGTGTAGACAGAAAAGCAGAGGAGCATGTTCACACACACAGAGTACTTACAAGCAGACACAGTGTGTAGACAGAAAAGCAGAGGAGCATGTTCACACACACAGAGTACTTACAAGCAGACACAGTGTGTAGACAGAAAAGCAGAGGAGCATGTTCACACACACAGAGTACTTACAAGCAGACACAGTGTGTAGACAGAAAAGGGAGAATGTTCACACACACAGAGTACTTACAAGCAGACACAGTGTGTAGACAGAAAAGGGAGAATGTTCACACACACAGAGTACTTACAAGCAGACACAGTGTGTAGACAGAAAAGCAGAGGAGCATGTTCACACACACAGAGTACTTACAAGCTGACACAGTGTGTAGACAGAAAAGCAGAGGAGCATGTTCACACACACAGAGTACTTACAAGCAGACACAGTGTGTAGACAGAAAAGCAGAGGAGCATGTTCACACACACAGAGTACTTACAAGCAGACACAGTGTGTAGACAGAAAAGCAGAGGAGCATGTTCACACACACACAGAGTACTTACAAGCAGACACAGTGTGTAGACAGAAAAGCAGAGGAGCATGTTCACACACACAGAGTACTTACAAGCTGACACAGTGTGTAGACAGAAAAGGGAGAATGTTCACACACACAGAGTACTTACAAGCAGACACAGTGTGTAGACAGAAAAGCAGAGGAGCATGTTCACACACACAGAGTACTTACAAGCAGACACAGTGTGTAGACAGAAAAGCAGAGGAGCATGTTCACACACACAGAGTACTTACAAGCAGACACAGTGTGTAGACAGAAAAGCAGAGGAGCATGTTCACACACACACACACACACAGAGTACTTACAAGCTGACACAGTGTGTAGACAGAAAAGCAGAGGAGCATGTTCACACACACACAGAGTACTTACAAGCTGACACAGTGTGTAGACAGAAAAGCAGAGGAGCATGTTCACACACACAGAGTACTTACAAGCAGACACAGTGTGTAGACAGAAAAGCAGAGGAGCATGTTCACACACACACAGAGTACTTACAAGCTGACACAGTGTGTAGACAGAAAAGGGAGAATGTTCACACACACAGAGTACTTACAAGCAGACACAGTGTGTAGACAGAAAAGCAGAGGAGCATGTATGGCAGCGCACACACACAGAGTACTTACAAGCAGACACAGTGTGTAGACAGAAAAGCAGAGGAGCATGTTCACACACACAGAGTACTTACAAGCAGACACAGTGTGTAGACAGAAAAGGGAGAATGTTCACACACACAGAGTACTTACAAGCAGACACAGTGTGTAGACAGAAAAGGGAGAATGTTCACACACACACAGAGTACTTACAAGCAGACACAGTGTGTAGACAGAAAAGCAGAGGAGCATGTATGGCAGCGCACACACACAGAGTACTTACAAGCAGACACAGTGTGTAGACAGAAAAGCAGAGGAGCATGTTCACACACACAGAGTACTTACAAGCAGACACAGTGTGTAGACAGAAAAGGGAGAATGTTCACACACACAGAGTACTTACAAGCAGACACAGTGTGTAGACAGAAAAGGGAGAATGTTCACACACACACAGAGTACTTACAAGCAGACACAGTGTGTAGACAGAAAAGGGAGAATGTTCACACACACAGAGTACTTACAAGCAGACACAGTGTGTAGACAGAAAAGCAGAGGAGCATGTTCACACACACAGAGTACTTACAAGCTGACACAGTGTGTAGACAGAAAAGCAGAGGAGCATGTTCACACACACAGAGTACTTACAAGCAGACACAGTGTGTAGACAGAAAAGCAGAGGAGCATGTTCACACACACAGAGTACTTACAAGCAGACACAGTGTGTAGACAGAAAAGCAGAGGAGCATGTTCACACACACAGAGTACTTACAAGCAGACACAGTGTGTAGACAGAAAAGCAGAGGAGCATGTTCACACACACAGAGTACTTACAAGCTGACACAGTGTGTAGACAGAAAAGGGAGAATGTTCACACACACAGAGTACTTACAAGCAGACACAGTGTGTAGACAGAAAAGCAGAGGAGCATGTTCACACACACAGAGTACTTACAAGCAGACACAGTGTGTAGACAGAAAAGCAGAGGAGCATGTTCACACACACACACACACACAGAGTACTTACAAGCTGACACAGTGTGTAGACAGAAAAGCAGAGGAGCATGTTCACACACACACAGAGTACTTACAAGCTGACACAGTGTGTAGACAGAAAAGCAGAGGAGCATGTTCACACACACAGAGTACTTACAAGCAGACACAGTGTGTAGACAGAAAAGCAGAGGAGCATGTTCACACACACACAGAGTACTTACAAGCTGACACAGTGTGTAGACAGAAAAGGGAGAATGTTCACACACACAGAGTACTTACAAGCAGACACAGTGTGTAGACAGAAAAGCAGAGGAGCATGTATGGCAGCGCACACACACAGAGTACTTACAAGCAGACACAGTGTGTAGACAGAAAAGCAGAGGAGCATGTTCACACACACAGAGTACTTACAAGCAGACACAGTGTGTAGACAGAAAAGCAGAGGAGCATGTATGGCAGCGCACACACACAGAGTACTTACAAGCAGACACAGTGTGTAGACAGAAAAGGGAGAATGTTCACACACACAGAGTACTTACAAGCAGACACAGTGTGTAGACAGAAAAGCAGAGGAGCATGTATGGCAGCGCACACACACAGAGTACTTACAAGCAGACACAGTGTGTAGACAGAAAAGGGAGAATGTTCACACACACAGAGTACTTACAAGCAGACACAGTGTGTAGACAGAAAAGGGAGAATGTTCACACACACAGAGTACTTACAAGCAGACACAGTGTGTAGACAGAAAAGGGAGAATGTTCACACACACAGAGTACTTACAAGCAGACAGTGTGTAGACAGAAAAGCAGAGGAGCATGTATGGCAGCGCACACACACAGAGTACTTACAAGCAGACACAGTGTGTAGACAGAAAAGGGAGAATGTTCACACACACAGAGTACTTACAAGCAGACACAGTGTGTAGACAGAAAAGGGAGAATGTTCACACACACACAGAGTACTTACAAGCAGACACAGTGTGTAGACAGAAAAGGGAGAATGTTCACACACACACAGAGTACTTACAAGCAGACACAGTGTGTAGACAGAAAAGGGAGAATGTTCACACACACAGAGTACTTACAAGCAGACACAGTGTGTAGACAGAAAAGCAGAGGAGCATGTATGGCAGCGCACACACACAGAGTACTTACAAGCAGACACAGTGTGTAGACAGAAAAGGGAGAATGTTGGTGTAAAAAGTCAAGATAAAGGTGAAGTTATAACACTGAAACGCCCTCAGGAAGAGCTGCTTTAAGACATGGCTAACACCCATCCACAGTGTTTTAGCTACTTCTAAATCACTAATCCTGGCCGACAAATAAAGTAAGTTTCTTACAAGTACCATTATCACTGCAGGACAAGGAATAGCTAAACATGCTTCATGACACTGTAGGATACAATAGCTCACCGCTAACAAAAACTAGCGCGCTTGAACATAAACAAACACCATGGTGGATCTACACCTGACATCAACTGTAATGATACCAAGTACAATAGCGTATCTAGTCCATACTACTATGATTACATTGATATTTTTTATCGTCACAAAATCGTTTTTCCTTTTTAAAAAAATCATATTATGTTTATAAAGTCAGTAAATATGTCCCTGGACACATGAGGACTTTGAATATGACCAATGTATGATCCTGTAACTACTTGGTATCACATCCATACCTAAATGTGTGGTATCATCCAAAACTAATGTCAAGTATCAAAGAAGAGAAGAATAAGTGATCTATACATTTGAACAGAAGTGTAGATAGAACATGTTCAAACAGAAAATAAGCAGATATTAACAGTAGATGGATGAATAGTCCATTTTTACAGTTTGTCCCTCATAATGTGTAGAAGATAATAAGTGTGTCATACTTGGCCAGCCCCTCCAACACAGCAGAATAATATTTACAGTTTGTCCCTCATAATGTGTAGAAGATAATAAGTGTGTGTCATACTTGGCCAGCCCCTCCAACACAGCAGAATAATATTTACAGTTTGTCCCTCATAATGTGTAGAAGATAATAAGTGTGTGTCA
>NC_084751.1:5720098-5750098 GCF_033978785.1 Entelurus aequoreus
ATTAACTATTTACTTGCAAGATATGTCGACTACATAATTAACTATTTAGTTGCAAGATATGTCGACTACATAATTAACTATTTAGTTGCAAGATATGTCGACTACATAATTAACTATTTAGTTGCAAGATATGTCGACTACATAATTAACTATTTAGTTGCAAGATATGTCGACTACATAATTAACTATTTAGTTGCAAGATATGTCGACTACATAATTAACTATTTAGTTGCAAGATATGTCGACTACATAATTAACTATTTAGTTGCAAGATATGTCGACTACATAATTAACTATTTAGTTGCAAGATATGTCGACTACATAATTAACTATTTAGTTGCAAGATATGTCGACTACATAATTAACTATTAGTTGCAAGATATGTCGACTACATAATTAACTATTTAGTTGCAAGATATGTCGACTACATAATTAACTAATTTAGCTTGCAAGATATGTCGACTACATAATTAACTATTTAGTTGCAAGATATGTCGACTACATAATTAACTATTTACGTTGCAAGATATGTCGACTACATAATTAACTATTTAGTTGCAAGATATGTCGACTACATAATTAACTATTTAGTTGCAAGATATGTCGACTACATAATTAACTATTTAGTTGCAAGATATGTCGACTACATAATTAACTATTTAGTTGCAAGATATGTCGACTACATAATTAACTATTTAGTTGCAAGATATGTCGACTACATAATTAACTATTTAGTTGCAAGATATGTCGACTACATAATTAACTATTTACTTGCAAGATATGTCGACTACATAATTAACTATTTAGTTGCAAGATATGTCGACTACATAATTAACTATTTAGTTGCAAGATATGTCGACTACATAATTAACTATTTACTTGCAAGATATGTCGACTACATAATTAACTATTTAGCTTGCAAGATATGTCGACTACATAATTAACTATTTAGTTGCAAGATATGTCGACTACATAATTAACTATTTAGTTGCAAGATATGTCGACTACATAATTAACTATTTAGTTGCAAGATATGTCGACTACATAATTAACTATTTAGTTGCAAGATATGTCGACTACATAATTAACTATTTAGTTGCAAGATATGTCGACTACATAATTAACTATTTAGTTGCAAGATATGTCGACTACATAATTAACTATTTAGTTGCAAGATATGTCGACTACATAATTAACTATTTAGTTGCAAGATATGTCGACTACATAATTAACTATTTAGTTGCAAGATATGTCGACTACATAATTAACTATTTAGTTGCAAGATATGTCGACTACATAATTAACTATTTAGTTGCAAGATATGTCGACTACATAATTAACTATTTAGTTGCAAGATATGTCGACTACATAATTAACTATTTAGTTGCAAGATATGTCGACTACATAATTAACTATTTAGTTGCAAGATATGTCGACTACATAATTAACTATTTAGTTGCAAGATATGTCGACTACATAATTAACTATTTAGTTGCAAGATATGTCGACTACATAATTAACTATTTAGTTGCAAGATATGTCGACTACATAATTAACTATTTAGTTGCAAGATATGTCGACTACATAATTAACTATTTAGCTTGCAAGATATGTCGACTACATAATTAACTATTTAGTTGCAAGATATGTCGACTACATAATTAACTATTTACTTGCAAGATATGTCGACTACATAATTAACTATTTAGTTGCAAGATATGTCGACTACATAATTAACTATTTAGTTGCAAGATATGTCGACTACATAATTAACTATTTAGTTGCAAGATATGTCGACTACATAATTAACTATTTACTTGCAAGATATGTCGACTACATAATTAACTATTTAGTTGCAAGATATGTCGACTACATAATTAACTATTTAGTTGCAAGATATGTCGACTACATATTAACTATTTAGTTGCAAGATATGTCGACTACATAATTAACTATTTAGTTGCAAGATATGTCGACTACATAATTAACTATTTACGTTGCAAGATATGTCGACTACATAATTAACTATTTACTTGCAAGATATGTCGACTACATAATTAACTATTTAGTTGCAAGATATGTCGACTACATAATTAACTATTTAGTTGCAAGATATGTCGACTACATAATTAACTATTTAGTTGCAAGATATGTTGACTACATAATTAACTATTTAGTTGCAAGATATGTCGACTACATAATTAACTATTTACTTGCAAGATATGTCGACTACATAATTAACTATTTAGTTGCAAGATATGTCGACTACATAATTAACTATTTAGTTGCAAGATATGTCGACTACATAATTAACTATTTAGTTGCAAGATATGTCGAGACTACATAATTAACTATTTAGTTGCAAGATATGTCGACTACATAATTAACTATTTACTTGCAAGATATGTCGACTACATAATTAACTATTTAGTTGCAAGATATGTCGACTACATAATTAACTATTTACTTGCAAGATATTCGACTACATAATTAACTATTTAGTTGCAAGATATGTCGACTACATAATTAACTATTTAGTTGCAAGATATGTCGACTACATAATTAACTATTTAGTTGCAAGATATGTCGACTACATAATTAACTATTTAGTTGCAAGATATGTCGACTACATAATTAACTATTTAGTTGCAAGATATGTCGACTACATAATTAACTATTTAGTTGCAAGATATGTCGACTACATAATTAACTATTTACTTGCAAGATATGTCGACTACATAATTAACTATTTAGTTGCAAGATATGTCGACTACATAATTAACTATTTAGTTGCAAGATATGTCGACTACATAATTAACTATTTCAGTTGCAAGATATGTCGACTACATAATTAACTATTTAGTTGCAAGATATGTCGACTACATAATTAACTATTTAGTTGCAAGATATGTCGACTACATAATTAACTATTTAGTTGCAAGATATGTCGACTACATAATTAACTATTTAGTTGCAAGATATGTCGACTACATAATTAACTATTTAGTTGCAAGATATGTCGACTACATAATTAACTATTTACTTGCAAGATATGTCGACTACATAATTAACTATTTAGTTGCAAGATATGTCGACTACATAATTAACTATTTAGTTGCAAGATATGTCGACTACATAATTAACTATTTAGTTGCAAGATATGTCGACTACATAATTAACTATTTAGTTGCAAGATATGTCGACTACATAATTAACTATTTACTTGCAAGATATGTCGACTACATAATTAACTATTTAGTTGCAAGATATGTCGACTACATAATTAACTATTTAGTTGCAAGATATGTCGACTACATAATTAACTATTTAGTTGCAAGATATGTCGACTACATAATTAACTATTTACTTGCAAGATATGTCGACTACATAATTAACTATTTAGTTGCAAGATATGTCGACTACATAATTAACTATTTAGTTGCAAGATATGTCGACTACATAATTAACTATTTAGTTGCAAGATATGTCGACTACATAATTAACTATTTAGCTTGCAAGATATGTCGACTACATAATTAACTATTTAGTTGCAAGATATGTCGACTACATAATTAACTATTTAGTTGCAAGATATGTCGACTACATAATTAACTATTTACTTGCAAGATATGTCGACTACATAATTAACTATTTAGTTGCAAGATATGTCGACTACATAATTAACTATTAGTTGCAAGATATGTCGACTACATAATTAACTATTTACTTGCAAGATATGTCGACTACATAATTAACTATTTACTTGCAAGATATGTCGACTACATAATTAACTATTTAGTTGCAAGATATGTCGACTACATAATTAACTATTTAGTTGCAAGATATGTCGACTACAATAATTAACTATTTAGTTGCAAGATATGTCGACTACATAATTAACTATTTAGTTGCAAAGATATGTCGACTACATAATTAACTATTTAGTTGCAAGATATGTCGACTACATAATTAACTATTTAGTTGCAAGATATGTCGACTACATAATTAACTATTTAGTTGCAAGATATGTCGACTACATAATTAACTATTTAGTTGCAAGATATGTCGACTACATAATTAACTATTTAGTTGCAAGATATGTCGACTACATAATTAACTATTTACTTGCAAGATATGTTGACTACATAATTAACTATTTAGTTGCAAGATATGTCGACTACATAATTAACTATTTACTTGCAAGATATGTTGACTACATAATTAACTATTTAGTTGCAAGATATGTCGACTACATAATTAACTATTTTACTTGCAAGATATGTCGACTACATAATTAACTATTTAGTTGCAAGATATGTCGACTACATAATTAACTATTTAGTTGCAAGATATGTCGACTACATAATTAACTATTTAGTTGCAAGATATGTCGACTACATAATTAACTATTAGTTGCAAGATATGTCGACTACATAATTAACTATTTAGCTTGCAAGATATGTCGACTACATAATTAACTATTTAGTTGCAAGATATGTCGACTACATAATTAACTATTTAGTTGCAAGATATGTCGACTACATAATTAACTATTTAGTTGCAAGATATGTCGACTACATAATTAACTATTTAGCTTGCAAGATATGTTGACTACATAATTAACTATTTAGTTGCAAGATATGTCGACTACATAATTAACTATTTACTTGCAAGATATGTTGACTACATAATTAACTATTTAGTTGCAAGATATGTCGACTACATAATTAAACTATTTAGTTGCAAGATTATGTCGACTACATAATTAACTATTTAGTTGCAAGATATGTCGACTACATAATTAACTATTTAGTTGCAAGATATGTCGACTACATAATAACTATTTAGTTGCAAGATATGTCGACTACATAATTAACTATTTAGTTGCAAGATATGTCGACTACATAATTAACTATTTAGTTGCAAGATATGTCGACTACATAATTAACTATTTAGTTGCAAGATATGTCGACTACATAATTAACTATTTAGTTGCAAGATATGTCGACTACAAATTAACTATTTACTTGCAAGATTATGTTGACTACATAATAACTATTTAGTTGCAAGATATGTCGACTACATAATTAACTATTTAGTTGCAAGATATGTCGACTACATAATTAACTATTTAGTTGCAAGATATGTCGACTACATAATTAACTATTTAGTTGCAAGATATGTCGACTACATAATTAACTATTTAGTTGCAAGATATGTCGACTACATAATTAACTATTTAGTTGCAAGATATGTCGACTACATAATTAACTATTTAGTTGCAAGATATGTCGACTACATAATTAACTATTTACTTGCAAGATATGTCGACTACATAATTAACTATTTAGTTGCAAGATATGTCGACTACATAATTAACTATTTAGTTGCAAGATATGTCGACTACATAATTAACTATTTAGTTGCAAGATATGTCGACTACATAATTAACTATTTAGTTGCAAGATATGTCGACTACATAATTAACTATTTAGTTGCAAGATATGTCGACTACATAATTAACTATTTAGTTGCAAGATATGTCGACTACATAATTAACTATTTAGTTGCAAGATATGTCGACTACATAATTAACTATTTAGTTGCAAGATATGTCGACTACATAATTAACTATTTACTTGCAAGATATGTCGACTACATAATTAAACTATTTAGTTGCAAGATATGTCGACTACATAATTAACTATTTAGTTGCAAGATATGTCGACTACATAATTAACTATTTAGTTGCAAGATATGTCGACTACATAATTAACTATTTAGTTGCAAGATATGTCGACTACATAATTAACTATTTAGTTGCAAGATATGTCGACTACATAATTAACTATTTACTTGCAAGATATGTCGACTACATAATTAACTATTTAGTTGCAAGATATGTCGACTACATAATGTAACTATTTAGTTGCAAGATATGGTCGACTACATAATTAACTATTTACTTGCAAGATATGTCGACTACATAATTAACTATTTACTTGCAAGATATGTCGACTACATAATTAACTATTTAGTTGCAAGATATGTCGACTACATAATTAACTATTTACTTGCAAGATATGTCGACTACATAATTAACTATTTACTTGCAAGATATGTCGACTACATAATTAACTATTTAGTTGCAAGATATGTCGACTACATAATTAACTATTAGTTGCAAGATATGTCGACTACATAATAACTATTTAGTTGCAAGATATGTCGACTACATAATTAACTATTTAGTTGCAAGATATGTCGACTACATAATTAACTATTTAGTTGCAAGATATGTCGACTACATAATTAACTATTTAGTTGCAAGATATGTCGACTACATAATTAACTATTTAGTTGCAAGATATGTCGACTACATAATTAACTATTTAGTTGCAAGATATGTCGACTACATAATTAACTATTTAGTTGCAAGATATGTCGACTACATAATTAACTATTTAGTTGCAAGATATGTCGACTACATAATTAACTATTTAGTTGCAAGATATGTCGACTACATAATTAACTATTTAGTTGCAAGATATGTCGACTACATAATTAACTATTTAGTTGCAAGATATGTCGACTACATAATTAACTATTTAGTTGCAAGATATGTCGACTACATAATTAACTATTTAGTTGCAAGATATGTCGACTACATAATTAACTATTTAGTTGCAAGATATGTCGACTACATAATTAACTATTTAGTTGCAAGATATGTCGACTACATAATTAACTATTTAGTTGCAAGATATGTCGACTACATAATTAACTATTTACTTGCAAGATATGTCGACTACATAATTAACTATTTAGTTGCAAGATATGTCGACTACATAATTAACTATTTAGTTGCAAGATATGTCGACTACATAATAACTATTTACTTGCAAGATATGTCGACTACATAATTAACTATTTATTGGCAAGATATGTCGACTACATAATTAACTATTTACTTGCGAAGATATGTCGACTACATAATTAACTATTTACTTTGCAAGATATGTCGACTACATAATTAACTATTTAGTTGCAAGATATGTCGACTACATAATTAACTATTTACTTGCAAGATATGTCGACTACATAATTAACTATTTAGTTGCAAGATATGTCGACTACATAATTAACTATTTAGTTGCAAGATATGTCGACTACATAATTAACTATTTAGTTGCAAGATATGTCGACTACATAATTAACTATTTACTTGCAAGATATGTCGACTACTAATTAACTATTTAGTTGCAAGATATGTCGACTACATAATTAACTATTAGTTGCAAGATATGTCGACTACATAATTAACTATTTACTTGCAAGATATGTCGACTACATAATTAACTATTTAGTTGCAAGATATGTCGACTACATAATTAACTATTTAGTTGCAAGATATGTCGACTACATAATTAACTATTTACTTGCAAGATATGTTGACTACATAATTAACTATTTAGTTGCAAGATATGTCGACTACATAATTAACTATTTACTTGCAAGATATGTTGACTACATAATTAACTATTTAGTTGCAAGATATGTCGACTACATAATTAACTATTTACTTGCAAGATATGTCGACTACATAATTAACTATTTAGTTGCAAGATATGTCGACTACATAATTAACTATTTAGTTGCAAGATATGTCGACTACATAATTAACTATTTAGTTGCAAGATATGTCGACTACATAATTAACTATTTAGTTGCAAGATATGTCGACTACATAATTAACTATTTAGTTGCAAGATATGTCGACTACATAATTAACTATTTACTTGCAAGATATGTCGACTACATAATTAACTATTTAGTTGCAAGATATGTCGACTACATAATTAACTATTTAGTTGCAAGATATGTCGACTACATAATTAACTATTTAGTTGCAAGATATGTCGACTACATAATTAACTATTTAGCTTGCAAGATATGTCGACTACATAATTAACTATTACTTGCAAGATATGTCGACTACATAATTGACTATTTAGTTGCAAGATATGTCGACTACATAATTAACTATTTAGTTGCAAGATATGTCGACTACATAATTAACTATTTAGTTGCAAAGATATGTCGACTACATAATTAACTATTTACTTGCAAGATATGTCGACTACATAATTGACTATTTAGTTGCAAGATATGTCGACTACATAATTAACTATTTAGTTGCAAGATATGTCGACTACAATAATTAACTATTTAGTTGCAAGATATGTCGACTACATAATTAACTATTTAGTTGCAAGATATGTCGACTACATAATTGACTATTTAGTTGCAAGATATGTCGACTACATAATTAACTATTTAGTTGCAAGATTATGTCGACTACATAATTAACTATTTAGTTGCAAGATATGTCGACCTTACATAACTTAACTATTTAGTTGCAAGATATGTCGACTACATAATTAACTATTTAGTTGCAAGATTATGTCGACTACATAATTAACTATTTAGTTGCAAGATATGTCGACTACATAATTAACTATTTAGTTGCAAGATATGTCGACTACATAATTAACTATTTACTTGCAAGATGTTGACTACATAATTAACTATTTAGTTGCAAGATATGTCGACTACATAATTAACTATTTAGTTGCAAGATATGTCGACTACATAATTAACTATTTAGTTGCAAGATATGTCGACTACATAATTAACTATTTAGTTGCAAGATATGTCGACTACATAATTAACTATTTACTTGCAAGATATGTCGACTACATAATTAACTATTTAGTTGCAAGATATGTCGACTACATAATTAACTATTTAGTTGCAAGATATGTCGACTACATAATTAACTATTTACTTGCAAGATATGTCGACTACATAATTAACTATTTAGTTGCAAGATATGTCGACTACATAATTAACTATTTAGTTGCAAGATATGTCGACTACATAATTAACTATTTACTTGCAAGATATGTCGACTACATAATTAACTATTTACTTGCAAGATATGTCGACTACATAATTAACTATTTAGTTGCAAGATATGTCGACTACATAATTAACTATTTAGTTGCAAGATATGTCGACTACATAATTAACTATTTAGTTGCAAGATATGTCGACTACATAATTAACTATTTAGTTGCAAGATATGTCGACTACATAATTAACTATTTAGTTGCAAGATATGTCGACTACATAATTAACTATTTAGTTGCAAGATATGTCAACTACATAATTAACTATTTAGTTGCAAGATATGTCGACTACATAATTAACTATTTAGTTGCAAGATATGTCGACTACATAATTAACTATTTAGTTGCAAGATATGTCGACTACATAATTAACTATTTAGTTGCAAGATATGTCAACTACATAATTAACTATTTAGTTGCAAGATATGTCGACTACATAATTAACTATTTA
Source organism: Entelurus aequoreus (assembly GCF_033978785.1). Classification (NCBI taxonomy): domain Eukaryota; kingdom Metazoa; phylum Chordata; class Actinopteri; order Syngnathiformes; family Syngnathidae; genus Entelurus; species Entelurus aequoreus. The sequence goes on from NC_084751.1 coordinate 5,729,522, forward strand.
GTTGCAAGATATGTCGACTACATAATTAACTATTTAGTTGCAAGATATGTCGACTACATAATTAACTATTTAGTTGCAAGATATGTCGACTACATAATTAACTATTTACTTGCAAGATATGTTGACTAAAAAGTATTGTCCTTAAAGGCCTACTGAAATAAAATGTTATTTAAACGGGAATAGCAGATCCATTCTATGTGTCATACTTGATCATTTCGCGATATTGCCATATTTTTGCTGAAAGGATTTAGTAGAGAACATCGACGATAAAGTTTGCAACTTTTGCTCGCTGATAAAAAAAAGCCTTGCCTGTAGCGGAAGTAGCGTGACGTCACAGGAGCTAGTATAGAAGTAGCGTGACGTCACAGGAGCTAGTATAGAAGTAGCGTGACGTCACAGGAGCTAGTATAGAAGTAGCGTGACGTCACAGGAGCTAGTATAGAAGTAGCGTGACGTCACAGGAGCTAGTATAGAAGTAGCGTGACGTCACAGGAGCTAGTATAGAAGTAGCGTGACGTCACAGGAGCTAGTATAGAAGTAGCGTGACGTCACAGGAGCTAGTATAGAAGTAGCGTGACGTCACAGGAGCTAGTATAGAAGTAGCGTGACGTCACAGGAGCTAGTATAGAAGTAGCGTGACGTCACAGGAGCTAGTATAGAAGTAGCGTGACGTCACAGGAGCTAGTATAGAAGTAGCGTGACGTCACAGGAGCTAGTATAGAAGTAGCGTGACGTCACAGGAGCTAGTATAGAAGTAGCGTGACGTCACAGGAGCTAGTATAGAAGTAGCGTGACGTCACAGGAGCTAGTATAGAAGTAGCGTGACGTCACAGGAGCTAGTATAGAAGTAGCGTGACGTCACAGGAGCTAGTATAGAAGTAGCGTGACGTCACAGGAGCTAGTATAGAAGTAGCGTGACGTCACAGGAGCTAGTATAGAAGTAGCGTGACGTCACAGGAGCTAGTATAGAAGTAGCGTGACGTCACAGGAGCTAGTATAGAAGTAGCGTGACGTCACAGGAGCTAGTATAGAAGTAGCGTGACGTCACAGGAGCTAGTATAGAAGTAGCGTGACGTCACAGGAGCTAGTATAGAAGTAGCGTGACGTCACAGGAGCTAGTATAGAAGTAGCGTGACGTCACAGGAGCTAGTATAGAAGTAGCGTGACGTCACAGGAGCTAGTATAGAAGTAGCGTGACTTCACAGGAGCTAGTATAGAAGTAGCGTGACGTCACAGGAGCTAGTATAGAAGTAGCGTGACGTCACAGGAGCTAGTATAGAAGTAGCGTGACGTCACAGGAGCTAGTATAGAAGTAGCGTGACGTCACAGGAGCTAGTATAGAAGTAGCGTGACGTCACAGGAGCTAGTATTCCTCACAATTCCCCGTTGTTTACAATGGAGCGAGAGAGATTCGGACCAAGAAAGCGACAATTACCCCATTAATTTGAGCGAGGATGAAAGATTCGTGGATGAGGAACGTTACAGTGAAGGACTAGAGTGCAGTGCAGGACGTATCTTTTTTCGCTCTGACCGTAACTTAGGTACAAGCTGGCTCATTGGATTCCACACACTCTCCTTTTTCTATTGTGGATCACAGATTTGTATTGAAACCACCTGGGATACTATATCCTCTTGAAGATGAGAGTCCACAACGCCAAATGGACATTCAGTGCCTTTTATCTCCACGACAATACATCGGCGAAATGCTTTAGCTACGAGCTAACGTGATAGCATCGTGCTTTAACTGCATATAGAAACAAAAGAAATAAACCCCTGACTGGAAGGATAGATAGAAAATCAACAATACTATTAAACCGTGGACATGTAAATACACGGTTAATGCTTTCCAGGCTGGCGAAGGTTAACAATGCTGTGCTAACAACGCCATTGAAGCTAACTTAGCAACCGGACTGCACAGAGCTATGCTAAAAACATTAGCTCTCCACCTACGCCAGCCAGCCCTCATTTGCTCAACAACACCCGTGCTCACCTGCGTTCCAGCGATCGGCAGAAGGACAAAGGACTTCACCTGATGCGTTTGGCGGCCCGGAGACGTAGGAAGTCAAGGTGAGGTCGGCGGCTAGCGCTCCAACAAAGTCCTCCTGGTTGTGTTGCTGTAGTCCGCTGCTAATACACCGATCCCACCTACAACTTTCTTCTTTGCAGCCTTCATTGTTCATTAAAAAAATTGCAAAAGATGTCCAGAATACTGTGGAATTATGAAATGAAAACAGAGATTTTTGTATTGTATTCAATGGGGTACCATAACTTCCGTTACTCGGACTTCGTCACGCGCATACGTCATCATACCGCGATGTTTCAGCCGGATATTTCCCGGGAAGTTTTAAATGTCACTTTATAAGTTAACCCGGCCGTATTGGCATGTGTTGCAATGTTAAGATGTCATCATTGATATATCAACTATCAGACTGCGTGGTCGCTAGTAGTGGCTTTCAGGAGGACTTTAAACATCTTGTTGACTAGTTGGAGAAAAGAACACACACACACACACACACACACTCACACACACACGCACACACACACGCACGCACGCAAACACATGCGCACACACACACACACACACAGAGAGGCGGGCGTATGTGTGGAAGGGGCGGGGCTGGCGATGAAGTCGCCCAGAAGGGCGTGTCTGTCGTAGAGCCAGGCGGGGAAGACACACACACACACAGACACACACACACACACACAGACACACACACACACTCACCCAGAGAGGTGGGCGTAAGTGTGGAGGGGGCGGGGCTGGCGATGAAGTCGCCCAGAAGGGCGTGTCTGTCGTAGAGCCAGGCGGGGAAGACACACACACACACACACACACAGACACACACACACACTCACCCAGAGAGGTGGGCGTAAGTGTGGAGGGGGCGGGGCTGGCGATGAAGTCGCCCAGAAGGGCGTGTCTGTCGTAGAGCCAGGCGGGGAAGACACACACACACACACACACACACACACACACACTCACCCAGAGAGGTGGGCATATGAGTGGAAGGGGCGGGGCTGGCGATGAAGTCGCCCAGAAGGGCGTGTCTGTCGTAGAGCCAGGCGGGGAAGACACACACACACACACACACACACACTCACCCAGAGAGGTGGGCATATGAGTGGAAGGGGCGGGGCTGGCGATGAAGTCGCCCAGAAGGGCGTGTCTGTCGTAGAGCCAGGCGGGGAAGACACACACACACACACACACACACACACACACACACACACACACTCACCCAGAGAGGTGGGCGTAAGTGTGGAGGGGGCGGGGCTGGCGATGAAGTCGCCCAGAAGGGCGTGTCTGTCGTAGAGCCAGGCGGGGAAGACACACACACACACACACACACACACACACACACTCACCCAGAGAGGTGGGCGTAAGTGTGGAGGGGGCGGGGCTGGCGATGAAGTCGCCCAGAAGGGCGTGTCTGTCGTAGAGCCAGGCGGGGAAGACACACACACACACACACACACACACTCACCCAGAGAGGTGGGCATATGAGTGGAAGGGGCGGGGCTGGCGATGAAGTCGCCCAGAAGGGCGTGTCTGTCGTAGAGCCAGGCGGGGAAGACACACACACACACACACACACACACACACACACACACACACACTCACCCAGAGAGGTGGGCGTAAGTGTGGAGGGGGCGGGGCTGGCGATGAAGTCGCCCAGAAGGGCGTGTCTGTCGTAGAGCCAGGCGGGGAAGACACACACACACACACACACACACACACACACACACACACACACACACACACACACACACACTCACCCAGAGAGGTGGGCGTAAGTGTGGAGGGGGCGGGGCTGGCGATGAAGTCGCCCAGAAGGGCGTGTCTGTCGTAGAGCCAGGCGGGGAAGACGGGACTGAGCTGACCAGGATTCTTCTTGCTGTGTTTTTCCCGCAGCATCTTCCTGGCGACCTCGGCCGACTGCGGACCAATCACAGGACAGGAGGAAAGAGGCTGGGCGGAGGGGGCGGAGTCAGATGTCACTTCTCACCATGGGAGCGCTGGACGCCGCCGTCACGTTGCCCAGCTTCTTCCTCAGCTCGTCCAGCTCCTGCATGGACATCTTGGAGACGGCGGGCGCGGCGGCGGTGGTCGTCATGGCGACGGCGCAGGCCTCCTCGCGCTCTCTGGCATAGTGCTGCAAACACTGGAGGGTCTGCGCCACAAGAGGACGCTTAGTGGGGCGCCACTACGTGGGGGCGTGGCCTACTCACCTCCTGGTCCTCACACAGTCTGGACAGCAGGTAGACCAGCGGGTCCAGGTAGCGCACGTTCTTGGACTTCAGCTCCTCGTACTTCTTCAGGAAGTCTTCTGGCGTCTTGGAGAACTCCGCCAGTTTCACCTGGGGAGAAAGCTCGCGGTGACGTCACGCTTCACCTGCGGTCACGTGCTCACCTTGGCGCTGTGGGCGGAGACTGTGGTGGTGACGTAAGGCGTCCTGTGCTTCTGCAGCCGCTCGATGTAACCTTCAGCGCCGTCGCCGCGTCGCACCTGAAGCAGCTTCAGAAGCTCGTTGACGTCGTGATGGATGCGGAACTCACTCATGGCGAACACAGACAAACTCTCACTTCAGCGACACACGCACCAGCAGACAAGCGTCTCTCTTTCCAACGTCAGCAACCTTCGAGAAGCTTCTTTCTTTCCAACGTCAGCAACCTTCGAGAAGCTTCTTTCTTTCAAACGTCAGCAACCTTCGAGAAGCTTCTATTCACCTCCATTGTGCTACTTTCAAGGCGCCTTTTTCCAACTCTTCTTCTACGCCTGAATGTGTGTGGACGACACTGCCGCCCAACTCTTCTTCTACGCCTGAATGTGTGTGGACGACACTGCCGCCCAACTCTTCTTCTGCGCCTAAATGTGTGTGGACGACACTGCCGCCGCAGGTGAAACGTTGTACTACAAGTCTGAACACGAAACTCCTTTGGCTCCATTTTCTACCACTTGTCCCTTCTTGGGGTCATTATTATTCAACATTTCAAGGACTACAAACACGTCGATCATTGACAACAAGTTCAGCAATATAAAAAACCCCATTTGACCCTCTCTGTGGAAAAGTCTTTCTGCTTCCCTCTAGCGGCGCATGCTGGTCATTGCACCTAGAAGCGCTCTTGTACTTGTCACGCACAGATAGATTCATGCGGTCTTTATGGGAACATCTGGATCCAACATCTGGATCAAACACCCAATATAATCTGGTGAAAGTGTCACAGGTCCGATCCTCACGAGGAGGAAGAAGATGTATTTATTAAATATGTCCAATTCATTGGAATGTTTCATTATTTCTTGTAGTCTGTATTTCAGGCCACGAGGCAGACATTATTATTATTATTATTTGTTATATTTATTATTCATTTTAGCTGCGGACCGTAAGTCTTTTATAATAATGATATCTTTTTAATATAGGCTCTTAATGAATCATTGATACATTTTTCTATGCAAAGTATATTTTGTGCATGTGCTGCGATTTTCCAAAAAAAAACTTGAATAATTGGAGTGTCTATGAATCACAAATGGATGGAAAATAATAAAAGAATATTCTTTTTAACATGGCTGTGCAGCACTTTGGAAACATTCTTGTTGTTTTATATAAATAAAGTGGAGTGGCTTGGATGTGTAATGACTTCTACTTTTCTACCTTTAAGGTACTCAAAGCGCTTTGACACTATTTCCACACACACATTCACACACTGATGGCCATGCAAGGCCCTAACCACCACCCATCAGGAGCAAGGGTGAAGTGTCTTGCTCAAGGACACAACGGATGTGACTAGGTTGGTAGAAGCTGGGGTTCAAACCAGGAACCCTCAGATTGCTGGCACGGCCACTCTCCCAACCGCTCACGCCGTCCCCCCAAACTGCCTCACAATCCATCCATTCCATTTTTTTCGTGGGGGTGCTGGAGCCTATCTCAGCTGCATTGGGCGGAAGGCGGGGTACACCCTGGACAAGTCACCACCTCATCACAGGGCCAACACAGATAGACAACATTCACACACTAGGACCAATTTAGTCTTGCCAATCAACCTATCCTCAGGTGCATGTCTTTGGAGGTGGGAGGGGCCTATCCCCAGGTGCATGTCTTTGGAGGTGGGAGGAAGGCGGAGTAGAACCCACGCAGGGAGAACATGCAAACTCCACACAGAAAGAATCCGAGGCCGGGATCGAACCCAGAACCTTCGTATTGTGAGGCAGACACACTAACCACAGTGACATAATAATATAATAAATAACTAAATAATAATAATATACAAACAATCATTCATAGATTTGTTTTGTTAATGTCACCGTTTAAGATTGTCAAGAAGCGATATGAGACGACTAGTGGAAGAAAAAGAGCAGTTTGACATCAATATGTCGCCATTACCGAGCTCGGCTGTGAGCTTTTGTTTTGAAAATCCACACAGCGGAAGTAAACAGTAATCAGGTTAAAACCCGGAAGTAGTGCTCCCCTCGTTTGAAAATGTCGTCGCTCCAAAGGCAGGCTTGATGTCATGTTCCCCGGTGATTGATGTCATGTTCCCCGGTGATTGATGTCATGTTCCCCGGTGATTGATGTCATGTTCCCCGGTGTGCGGTCACGGTGTGTTTAAGGCCTCAGCTTCTCCGCCGTCACAGCAGCTGATCATGGCCGAGCTGCAGGGCGTGGAGGCCGGCCTTGGCTCCGGTCCCGGCCCCGCTGCTTCTGCCGAGGTTCGCCTGCCGTCGCCCGGCCTGCTCAACCCCCGCTCGGTCCTCGGCTTCCCCGCCAAGAGCGGCCACACCGACGCGGCCGAGCGTCCCAAGTCCCGCTGGGTCCGCCTGAACGTCGGCGGGACTTACTTCGTCACCACCAAGCAGACTCTGTGCCGGGAGCCCAAGTCCTTCCTGTTCCGTCTGTGCCAGGACGACCCGGACCTGGACTCGGACAAAGTGAGTGTGTGTGTTGTGGCCTCCTGCTCCTGTCGCCATGGCAACGCTCTGTTGGACTTTGCAGGACCAGACCGGGGCTTATTTGATCGACAGAGACCCGACCTACTTTGGACCCGTCCTCAACTACCTGCGCCACGGAAAACTCATCCTGGACAAGAACCTGGCTGAGGAAGGTACGCCTAAGGGTCACCTGTCGCAGCTGGGCGGGCGTGACCTCTGTGTGTGTGTGTGTGTGTGTGTGTGTGTGTCTGTGTGTGTGTGTGTGTGTGTGTGTGTGTGTGTGTGTGTGTGTGTGTGTGTGTGTGTGTGTTCAGGTGTTCTCGAAGAAGCTGAGTTCTACAACATCGCCTCGCTAGTCCGCCTGGTCAAAGAGCGAATACGTGACAACGAGAACCGCACCTCACAGGTACCACAGTGTGTGTGTGTGTGTGTGTGTGTGTGTGCGTGTGTGTGTGTGTGAGTGTGTGAGTGTGTAATACAGGTGTGTTACAGGGCACAGTGTGTGTGTGTAATACAGGTGTGTTACAGGGCACAGTGTGTGTGTAATACAGGTGTGTTACAGGGCACAGTGTGTGTGTAATACAGGTGTGTTACAGGGCACAGTGTGTGTGTAATACAGGTGTGTTACAGGGCACAGTGTGTGTGTGTAATACAGGTGTGTTACAGGGCACAGTGTGTGTGTGTGTAATACAGGTGTGTTACAGGGCACAGTGTGTGTGTGTGTAATACAGGTGTGTTACAGGGCACAGTGTGTGTGTGTGTAATACAGGTGTGTTACAGGGCACAGTGTGTGTGTAATACAGGTGTGTTACAGGGCACAGTGTGTGTGTAATACAGGTGTGTTACAGGGCACAGTGTGTGTGTAATACAGGTGTGTTACAGGGCACAGTGTGTGTGTAATACAGGTGTGTTACAGGGCACAGTGTGTGTGTAATACAAGTGTGTTACAGGGCACAGTGTGTGTGTAATACAGGTGTGTTACAGGGCACAGTGTGTGTGTAATACAGGTGTGTTACAGGGCACAGTGTGTGTGTAATACAGGTGTGTTACAGGGCACAGTGTGTGTGTAATACAGGTGTGTTACAGGGCACAGTGTGTGTGTGTAATACAGGTGTGTTACAGGGCACAGTGTGTGTGTGTGTAATACAGGTGTGTTACAGGGCACAGTGTGTGTGTGTAATACAGGTGTGTTACAGGGCACAGTGTGTGTGTAATACAGGTGTGTTACAGGGCACAGTGTGTGTGTAATACAGGTGTGTTACAGGGCACAGTGTGTGTGTAATACAGGTGTGTTACAGGGCACAGTGTGTGTGTAATACAGGTGTGTTACAGGGCACAGTGTGTGTGTAATACAGGTGTGTTACAGGGCACAGTGTGTGTGTAATACAGGTGTGTTACAGGGCACAGTGTGTGTGTAATACAGGTGTGTTACAGGGCACAGTGTGTGTGTGTAATACAGGTGTGTTACAGGGCACAGTGTGTGTGTGTGTAATACAGGTGTGTTACAGGGCACAGTGTGTGTGTAATACAAGTGTGTTACAGGGCACAGTGTGTGTGTAATACAGGTGTGTTACAGGGCACAGTGTGTGTGTAATACAGGTGTGTTACAGGGCACAGTGTGTGTGTAATACAAGTGTGTTACAGGGCACAGTGTGTGTGTAATACAGGTGTGTTACAGGGCACAGTGTGTGTGTAATACAGGTGTGTTACAGGGCACAGTGTGTGTGTAATACAGGTGTGTTACAGGGCACAGTGTGTGTGTAATACAGGTGTGTTACAGGGCACAGTGTGTGTGTAATACAGGTGTGTTACAGGGCACAGTGTGTGTGTGTAATGCAGGTGTGTTACAGGGCACAGTGTGTGTGTAATACAGGTGTGTTACAGGGCACAGTGTGTGTGTGTGTAATACAGGTGTGTTACAGGGCACAGTGTGTGTGTAATACAAGTGTGTTACAGGGCACAGTGTGTGTGTAATACAGGTGTGTTACAGGGCACAGTGTGTGTGTAATACAGGTGTGTTACAGGGCACAGTGTGTGTGTAATACAAGTGTGTTACAGGGCACAGTGTGTGTGTAATACAGGTGTGTTACAGGGCACAGTGTGTGTGTAATACAGGTGTGTTACAGGGCACAGTGTGTGTGTAATACAGGTGTGTTACAGGGCACAGTGTGTGTGTAATACAGGTGTGTTACAGGGCACAGTGTGTGTGTAATACAGGTGTGTTACAGGGCACAGTGTGTGTGTGTAATGCAGGTGTGTTACAGGGCACAGTGAAGCACGTGTATCGGGTGCTGCAGTGTCAGGAGGAGGAGCTAACACAGATGGTCTCTACTATGTCTGATGGATGGAACTTTGAACAGGTCAGCCATCTTCTTTCTTTCCTACGTCTCATTTGTAGTCCCCGTACACATTTATAGTCCCATACACCGTGTGGAGCCGCTCTACTAAGTGGATACTCATCACCTCCATTACAGGATCCTAAGTATCATTATCATGTAGCTTTATCACTGGAGGACGAGGCTAAACATGTTACAGGAGCTATGCATGTAGCTAACAGCTAAGCTAACAGATAGCTAGCGTGAAAGAAGTGTGAGGTACAGTTGAAAATGCAAAGTCATGAGATATAAACAATTAGTACATTCATAAGAGATATCAACAATGAGATATAAACAATTAGTACATTCATAAGAGATATCAACAATGAGATATAAGCAATTAGTACATTCATAAGAGATATTAACAATGAGATATAAACAATTAGTACATTCATAATAGATATCAATAATGAGATATAAACAATTAGTACATTCATAAGAGATATCAACAATGAGATATAAACAATTAGTACATTCATAAGAGACATCAATAATGAGATATAAAGAATTCGTACATTCATAAGAGATATCAACAATGAGATATACACAATTAGTACATTCATGATATCAACAATGAGATATAAACAATTAGTACATTCATAAGAGATATCAACAATGAGATATAAACAATTAGTACATTCATAAAATATATCAACAATGAGATACAAACAATTAGTACATTCATAAGAGATATCAACAATGAGATATAAACAATTAGTACATTCATAAGAGATATCAACAATGAGATATAAGCAATTAGTACATTCATAAGAGATATTAACAATGAGATATAAACAATTAGTACATTCATAATAGATATCAATAATGAGATATAAACAATTAGTACATTCATAAGAGATATCAACAATGAGATATAAACAATTAGTACATTCATAAGAGACATCAATAATGAGATAAACAATTCGTACATTCATAAGAGATATCAACAATGAGATATACACAATTAGTACATTCATGATATCAACAATGAGATATAAACAATTAGTACATTCATAAGAGATATCAACAATGAGATATAAACAATTAGTACATTCATAAAATATGTCAACAATGAGATACAAACAATTAGTACATTCATAAGAGATATCAACAATGAGATATAAACAATTAGTACATTCGTAAGAGACATCAACAATGAGATATAAACAATTAGTACATTCATAAGAGATATCAACAATGACATATAAACAATTAGTACATTCATAAGAGATATCAACAATGAGATATAAACAATTAGTACATTCATAAGAGATATCAACAATGAGATATAAACAATTAGTACATTCATAAGAGATATCAACAATGAGATATAAACAATTAGTACATTCATAAGAGATATCAACAATGACATATAAACAATTAGTACATTCATAAGAGATATCAAGTCTTGCTGGGTCAGCATTGAGGATCTTTCATTGGTGGATATTGGTGAGGTCGACACCAAGGGTAGTATCGCTCTATGGTTGATACTAGACACCAAGGGTAGTATCGCTCTATGGTTGATACTAGACACCAAGGGTAGTATCGCTCTATGGTTGATACTAGACACCAAGGGTGGTATTGCCCTATGGTTGATACTAGACACCAAGGGTAGTATCGCTCTATGGTTGATACTAGACACCAAGGGTGGTATTGCCCTATGGTTGATACTAGACACCAAGGGTAGTATCGCTCTATGGTTGATACTAGACACCAAGGGTAGTATCGCTCTATGGTTGATACTAGACACCAAGGGTAGTATCGCTCTATGGTTGATACTAGACACCAAGGGTAGTATCGCTCTATGGTTGATACTAGACACCAAGGGTAGTATCGCTCTATGGTTGATGCTGGAGTGTTGAGTTAATATTGGTGGTGTCGACACCAACAGTAGTATCGCTTTATGGTTGATACTTCTGTGTTGGGTCGATATTGATGGTGTCGACACCAAGAGTACGTCATGTAGTATATGTAGTACTACTAGTAGTAGTATTACTGATGTATATGTAGTACTAGTAGTAGTATTACTGATGTATATGTAGTACTAGTATTACTGATGTATATGTAGTACTAGTAGTAGTATTACTGATGTATATGTAGTACTAGTAGTAGTATCACTGATGTATATGTAGTACTAGTATTACTGATGTATATGTAGTACTAGTAGTAGTATTACTGATGTATATGTAGTACTAGTATTACTGATGTATATGTAGTACTAGTATTACTGATGTATATGTAGTACTAGTATTACTGATGTATATGTAGTACTAGTATTACTGATGTATATGTAGTACTAGTAGTAGTATTACTGATGTATATGTAGTAGTATTACTGATGTATATGTAGTACTAGTATTACTGATGTATATGTAGTAGTATTACTGATGTATATGTAGTACTAGTATTACTGATGTATATGTAGTACTAGTAGTAGTATTACTGATGTATATGTAGTAGTATTACTGATGTATATGTAGTACTAGTAGTAGTATTACTGATGTATATGTAGTAGTATTACTGATGTATATGTAGTACTAGTAGTAGTATTACTGATGTATATGTAGTACTAGTATTACTGATGTATATGTAGTACTAGTATTACTGATGTATATGTAGTAGTATTACTGATGTATATGTAGTACTAGTATTACTGATGTATATGTAGTACTAGTAGTAGTATTACTGATGTATATGTAGTAGTATTACTGATGTATATGTAGTACTAGTATTACTGAAGTATATGTAGTAGTACTATGAGAGTGTGTATTTCCAGCTGATCAGCATTGGCTCCTCCTACAATTATGGTAATGAGGACCAGGCAGAGTTCCTGTGTGTGGTTTCTCGTCAACTCAACAACTCCACCAATGGCGTCGTCATCGAGCCCACCGAGAAGGCCAAGGTGAGGCGTGTCTGTGGGCGGGGCTTGTCACCTGCTCACCTGTCGCACTTCCTCCCTCAGATCCTGCAGGAGCGAGGCTCTCGCATGTGAGGGGACGTCCCGCCCACCGAGCAAAACTTTTGACTCCGCCCCCATCGTGGTCATCATCACGCCCTCCCGTGTGCCTTTCGGCCCCTCCCCCACTTCCTGTCTCCCGCCAACAGGAAGTGACGTGTCTGAGGCACATATCCATGGCGGCCCCTGGCATGCCCTCCTGTGGCTCCTCCCCCTCGCCAAAGCATCCATGAAGACTTTGGACTGACTCCGCCTCTCACAGGACATGTCACCGCCCTCTCCAGCCAATCACGGCACGTCTTAAAACTTAGTAAATGTCATCAGTGAAAATGGCCGCCATCTTGAAATGTTGACGCACCTGGGGTGGGCGGGGCTTAGAAGGCAGGATGTTAGCATCGCTCCTGCTAGCAGAATGAAAGTCAAAGTAAATGGGTGTCTGTTCTGGAACCTTCTTCATGTCCTGGAACCTGTTGTGCTCCATGGGGGCGGAGCCTAATGAGCCAACAGGTGGTTAGCCTCCAATCAGATGTCCCACAAAGACTCTAGTGTGTGTGTGTGTGTGTGTGTGTGCATGTTGTTGTTGTTGTTGTTGACAGTATTGTGAGACACCTGCTCTCGTCTTTTATTGCACTTTGTTGCTGTGACACCATAAACCTCCCTCTCACCTGTGCACCTCACTTCCTTCTTTACACAGGTGACAATGAACACAGTTAAAAATGAACCGGTAATATACACAGGTGACAATGAACACGGGTGACAGTGAACACAGTTAAAAATGAACCGGTAATATACACAGGTGACAATGTACACAGGTGACAATGTACACAGGTGACAGTGAACACAGGTGACAGTGAACACAGGTGACAATGAACACAGGTGACAGTGAACACAGGTGACAATGTACACAGGTGACAATGTACACAGGTGACAGTGAACACAGGTGACAGTGAACACAGTTAAAAATGAACAGGTAATATACACAGGTGACAATGAACACAGGTGACAATGTACACAGGTGACAATGTACACAGGTGACAATGAACACAGGTGACAGTGAACACAGGTGACAATGAACACAGGTGACAATGAACACAGGTGACAATGAACACAGGTGACAATGTACACAGGTGACAGTGAACACAGTTAAAAATGAACAGGTAATATACACAGGTGACAATGTACACAGGTGACAGTGAACACAGGTGACAATGTACACAGGTGACAGTGAACACAGTTAAAAATGAACAGGTAATGTACACACGCGACAATGAAAACGGTTCATGTACACACGCGACAATGAACACGGTTCATGTACACAGGTGACAATGAACACGGTTCATGTACACAGGTGACAATGAACACGGTTCATGTACACAGGTGACAATGAACACGGTTCATGTACACAGGTGACAATGAACACGGTTCATGTACACACGTGACAATGAACACGGTTCATGTACACAGGTGACAATGAACACGGTTCATGTACACAGGTGACAATGAACACGGTTCATGTACACAGGTGACAATGAACACGGTTCATGTACACAGGTTCATGTACACAGGTGACAATGAACACGGTTCATGTACACAGGTGACAATGAACACGGTTCATGTACACAGGTGACAATGAACACGGTTCATGTACACAGGTGACAATGAACACGGTTCATGTACACAGGTGACAATGAACACGGTTCATGTACACAGGTGACAATGAACACGGTTCATGTACACAGGTGACAATGAAAACGGTTCATGTACACAGGTGACAATGAACACGGTTCATGTACACAGGTGACAATGAACACAGGTGACAATGAACACAGGTAATGTACACAGGTGACAATGAACACAGGTAATGTACACAGGTGACAATGAACACAGGTAATGTACACAGGTGACAATGAACACAGGTAATGTACACAGGTGACAATGAACACAGTTAAAAATGTACACAGGTGAGAATGAACTAAAAATGTACACAGGTGACAATGTACACAGGTGTGTTTTTCGACGTTACACATGACAAACTTCTGAAGATTGAAAAGTGATGGCATTAAAGATGTATTTGTGAATAATTTAATGATTGTCTTACATGTCTTCTAGGGAAACATCATGGTGTGGGGCTGCATGAGTGCTGCCAGCATTTCTGCAGAAAATAATGGTGTGAGGCTGCATGAGTGCTGCCAGCATTGTGCAGAAAATAATGGCGTGAGGCTGCATGAGTGCTGCCAGCATTTCTGCAGTGTCACGCTGCATGAGTGCTGCCAGCATTGTGCAGAAAATAATGGTGTGAGGCTGCATGAGTGCTGCCAGCATTGTGCAGAAAATAATGGCGTGAGGCTGCATGAGTGCTGCCAGCATTTCTGCAGTGTCACGCTGCATGAGTGCTGCCAGCATTGTGCAGAAAATAATGGTGTGAGGCTGCATGAGTGCTGCCAGCATTGTGCAGAAAATAATGGCGTGAGGCTGCATGAGTGCTGCCAGCATTTCTGCAGTGTCACGCTGCATGAGTGCTGCCAGCATTGTGCAGAAAATAATGGTGTGAGGCTGCATGAGTGCTCCCAGCATTGTGCAGAAAATAATGGTGTGAGGCTGCATGAGTGCTGCCAGCATTGTGCAGAAAATAATGGTGTGAGGCTGCATGAGTGCTGCCAGCATTTCTGCAGTGTCACACTGCATGAGTGCTGCCAGCATTGTGCAGAAAATAATGGCGTGAGGCTGCATGAGTGCTGCCAGCATTGTGCAGAAAATAATGGCGTGAGGCTGCATGAGTGCTGCCAGCATTATGCAGAAAACAATGGCGTGAGGCTGCATGAGTGCTGCCAGCATTGTGCAATGTCACGCTGCATGAGTGCTGCCAGCATTGTGCAGTGTAATGGTGTGGGGCTGCATGAGTGCTGCCAGCTTTGTGCAGAAAATAATGGCGTGAGGCTGTATG
This sequence comes from Entelurus aequoreus, assembly GCF_033978785.1. Lineage (NCBI taxonomy): Eukaryota > Metazoa > Chordata > Actinopteri > Syngnathiformes > Syngnathidae > Entelurus > Entelurus aequoreus. The sequence continues at coordinate 5,744,722 of NC_084751.1, forward strand.
AGTGCTGCCAGCATTATGCAGAAAACAATGGCGTGAGGCTGCATGAGTGCTGCCAGCATTGTGCAATGTCACGCTGCATGAGTGCTGCCAGCATTGTGCAGTGTAATGGTGTGGGGCTGCATGAGTGCTACCAGCATTTCTGCAGTGTCATGCTGCATGAGTGCTGCCAGGTTTGTGCAGAAAATAATGGTGTGAGGCTGCATGAGCGCTGCTAGCATGTTAATGTTGGTGAGCAGCAGTGGTCACCTGACCACACACACACACACACACACACACACAGCTGCATAGGATAAACGTGACCTTTATTGACTAATGTTGTTGTGTGGTGTCTCCATGGCAACGGGACCACTTGCACTCGACGTTCTCCTTCCAGGCGGCGTCGTGGGACTCGTACACTTCCTGTGGAGGACATTGTGTCAGGGCGCACTCGTACACTTCCTGTGGAGGACATTGTGTCAGGGCGCACTCGTACACTTCCTGTGGAGGACATTGTGTCAGGGCGGGCCGAGGAAGCGGCGCAGGAAGTGCTCACCTTCTTCCAGACGGGCACGCTGGCCTTCAGCCCGTCCATCAAGTGCTGGATGGCCCGCTGACCCTCTTGGCGGTGAGGAGACGAGATCGCCATGACGACGCTGGCCTCGCCCACTTCCACCCACCTAAGGGGAGAGCACAGCAGGTGAGGCCCAGCAGCATGTGACCTGACTAGCATGTTAGCATGATCGTGTGACCCCAGGCGGTGGTGCACACAGATGTGTGTGAGGCGGGGCCAGCGTGCTCTGATGTCACCACACAGCCTGCTGAGCTCTGATTGGACCATGGCCTCGTACGCCTCGTACTGCAGACCCCTCACCTTCCTGCCCTCCAGCACGTCAGCGCGTGTCGTACCTGCGGGGGCACAGGTGAGGCTGCGTGTGGATGACCTGTGTGTGCTAGCAAAGCTGGGAAAATCACCAATAAAAAGGGAAATGGCGCCACAGGAAGTACTGCTGACAGCGGCCACAACTTCCTGTACAGACAGCCAATCACGACTCAGCTTGAAGATGTCCCGCCCCTCCTCTGACGCCGCCATCTTTGTTGTCACACAACTATCCTCCGCTCAGCGGCGGCACCACGGCCAGCTCGTCTCCGTCTCGCAGCGTCAGCAGCTGCTGGTCGATGGCCACGTACTCTTGTCTCAGCGCCAGCACCACGTGACCTTGGAGCGCGCTCAGTCTGCACGCCACGCCACACACGTCAACAGCGCACGCTTCCTTGGGGGCCGTACAAAGGGCACAGTACCTGGGGTGTTGCCGTAGCAACAGGGTCCAAAGGTCAAGGCCGCTGATGGGTGTGGCCACTTGAAGCAGCTCCTCCTTCAGTCCGCTGAGCTCGCCGCTCTTAGCGAAGTACAACACACACACCTGGCAACACACACACACACACACAGGTCATGTGATCATCACCGTCTTGTCAAAACAACACACACCTGGCAACACACACACACACACACACACACACACATACACACACACACACACACACACACACACACAGGTCATGTGATCATCACCGTCTTGTCAAAACAACACACACCTGGCAACACACACACACACACACACACACACACACACACACACACACACACACACACACACACACACACACACACACACACACACACACACACACACACACACACACACACACACAGGTCATGTGATCATCACCGTCTTGTCAAAACAACACACACCTGGCAACACACACACACACACACACACACACACACACACACACACACACACACACACACACACACACACACACACACACACACACACACACACACAGGTCATGTGATCATTACCGTCTTGTCAAAAGGACAGGTGTGTTTAACACTAGTACATACATATACACACATATATACATACATATACACACATATATACATACATATACACACATATATACATACATATACACACATATACACACATATATACATATACACACATATATACATACATATACACACATATATACACATACACACATATATACATACATATACACACATATATACATACATATACACACATATATACATACATATACACACATATATACATATACACACATATACATACATATACACACATATATACATACATATACACACATATATACACATATACACACATATATACATACATATACACACATATATACATATGCACACATATATACATACATATACACACATATATACATACATATACACACATATATACATACATATACACACATATATACATACATATACACACATATATACATATACACACATATATATATACATACATATACACACATATATACATACATATACACACATATATACATACACACACATATATACATATACATATACACACATATATACATACATATACACACATATACATACACACACATATATACATATACATATACACACATATATACATACATATACACACATATATACATACATATACACACATATAAACACACATTTACATACATATACACACATATATACATATACATATACACACATATATACATATACATATACACACATATATACATACATATACACACATATACACACATATGTATTGGTATGTCAGACTTAGCCTTGTCTTGGTTTAACTCTTATCTTACTGACAGGATGCAGTGTGTCTCCCATAACAATGTGACCTCGGACTATGTCAAGGTAACGTGCGGAGTTCCCCAGGGTTCAGTTCTTGGCCCTGCACTCTTTAGTATTTACATGCTGCCGCTAGGTGACATCATACGCAAATATGGTGTTAGCTTTCACTGTTATGCTGATGACACTCAACTCTACATGCCCCTAAAGCTGACCAACACGCCGGACTGTAGTCAGCTGGAGGCGTGTCTTAATGAAATTAAACAATGGATGTCCGCTAACTTTTTGCAACTCAACGCTAAGAAAAGGGAAATGCTGATTATCGGTCCTGCTCAACACCAACATCTATTTAATAATACCACCTTAACATTTGACAACCAAACAATTATATACCTAGTTAATAATACCACCTTAACATTTGACAACCAAACAATTACACAAGGCGACTCGGTAAAGAATCTGGGTATTATCTTCCACCCAACTCTCTCGTTTGAGTCACACATTAAGAGTGTTACTAAAACGGCCTTCTTTCATCTCCGTAATATCGCTAAAATTCGTTCCATCTTGTCCACTAGCGACGCTGAGATCATTATTCATGCGTTCGTTACGTCTCGTCTCGATTACTGTAACGTATTATTTTCGGGCCTCCCTATGTCTAGCATTAAAAGATTACAGTTGGTACAAAATGCGGCTGCTAGACTTTTGACAAAAACAAGAAAGTTTGATCATATTACGCCTATACTGGCTCACTTGCACTGGCTTCCTGTGCACCTAAGATGCGACTTTAAGGTTTTACTACTTACGTATAAAATACTACACGGTCAAGCTCCTGCCTATCTTGACGATTGTATTGTACCATATGTCCCGGCAAGAAATCTGCGTTCAAAGAACTCCGGCTTATTAGTGATTCCCAGAGCCAAAAAAAAGTCTGCGGGCTATAGAGCGTTTTCTATTCGGGCTCCAGTACTATGGAATGCCCTCCCGGTAACAGTTAGAGATGCTACCTCAGTAGAAGCATTTAAGTCTCATCTTAAAACTCATTTGTATACTCTAGCCTTTAAATAGACTCCCTTTTTAGACCAGTTGATCTGCCGTTTCTTTTCTTTTCTTTTCTACTCTGCTCCGGGGTGGACCGCTAGCCTGTCCATCAGATGGGGACATCTCTACGCTGCTGACCCGTCTCCACTCGGGATGGTTCCCGCTGGCCCCACCATGGACTGGACTTTCGCTGATGTGTTGGACTTTCACAATATTATGTCAGACCCACTCGACACCGAGGATGTCGTTGTGGCTTGTTGAGACACTTGTGATTTAGGGCTATATAAATAAACGATTGATTGATTGATTATAGTATACACACACTTTATACAGAGTCACACATGAGTATACTGTACATATACAGACACGATATATACATATAGAACACATATATACATACAGTACTCTCACAGTTATACATATACACACATATATACATACACACACATATATATACATATACACACATATATACATACATATACCACATATATACATTACATACAACATATATACATACATATACACACATATATACAGTACATGATACTACATATACAGATGCACATATATACATACATATACACACTTATATACTTACATTACACATATATAGTACATATACACACATATATACATACATATACACACATATATACATACATAACACACATATATACATATACACACATATATACATATACACACATATTATTACATACATATACACACATATATACATACATATACACACATATATACAGATACATACACACTATTATATATACTATATACATATATACATATATACATACATACACACCATATATACATATATTATACTTCACATATATACATACATATACACACATATAGACATACATTACACACATATACACACATATATACATATTATCACATATATACATATACATATACACACATATATACATTACATATACATCACCATTATACATACATATACACACATATACACACATATATACATACTACACTATCATATACATACACACATATACACACATATACATATACACATCTTATATATACATACATATACATACTATATACACACATATATACATACACACATATATACATATACACACATATATATACATATACACACATATATACAGTACATATATACACATATACACACATATATACATATATACACATATATACAATACATATACACACATATATACATTTACACACATATATATATACATATCATATACACATACATATATACTTACATACATATATACTATACATATATTACAGTATACATAACATATATATATACATACATATACACACATATATACATACATATACACACATATATACATACATATACACACATATATACATATACACACATATATACATACATATACTTTCATTTACTATACATATACTCACATTATCATATACACACTGTTACATATATACATATACACACATATATATACATATACACACTATATATACATACATATACTCATATATACACATTATACATACATATATATACATATACCATACATATATACACTACATTATCATATACTACATATATATACACACATATATACATATATACATACAATATACACACAATATATACATATACACACATAT
>NC_084751.1:5752598-5850098 GCF_033978785.1 Entelurus aequoreus
ACATATACACGCATATATACATACATATACACACATATATACATATACATATACACGCATATACACACATATACACACATATATACATTCATATACACACATATATACACACATTTACATACATATACACACATATATACATATACACACATATATACATATACATATACACACATATATACATATACACACATATATACATACATATACACACATATATACATATACACACATATATACATATACACAAATATACATACATACATACACACATATATACACACACATATACATACACACACATATATACATATACACACATATATACATATACATATACACACATATATACATACATACATATACACACATATATACATACATATACACACATATATACACACATTTACATACATATACACACATATATACATATACACACATATATACATATACATATACACACATATATACATATACATATACACACATATATACATATACACACATATATACATACATATACACACACATATACATACATATACACACACATATACATACATATACACACACATATATACATACACACACATATATACATATACACACATATATACATACATATACACACATATATACATACATATACACACATATATACATATACACACATATATACATATACACACATATATACATATACACACATATATACATATACATATACACACATACATACATATACACACATATGCACACATATATACACATATATATACATATATACACACATATATACATATATACACACATATATATATACACACATATATAAATGTGTATATATACAAACCCTGTTTCCATATGAGTTGGTAAATGGTGTTAGATGTAAATATAAAGTGAATACAATGATTTGCAAATCCTTTTCAAGCCATATTCAGTTGAATATGCTACAAAGACAACATATTTCATGTTCAAACTCATAAACTTTTTTTTTTTTGTAAATAATCATTAACTTTATAATTTGATGGCAGCAACACGTGACAAAGAAGTTGGGAAAGGTGGCAATAAATACTGATAAAGTTGAGGAATGCTCATCAAACACTTATTTGGAACATCCCACAGGTGAACAGGCTAATTGGGAACAGGTGGGTGCCATGATTGGGTATAAAAACAGTTTCCCAAAAACTGCTCAGTCTTTCACAAGAAAGGGTGTATTAGTGGCCAAGACATGGGTAACTTACACATCTGTGAAGGCACCATTAATGCTGAAAGGTACATACAGCTTTTGGAACAACATATGTTGCCATCATGGACGCCCCTGCTTATTTCAGCAAGACAATGCTAAGCCACATTCAGCACGTGTTACATCAGCGTGGCTTCGTATAAAAAGAGTGCGGGTACTTTCCTGGCCCGCCTGCAGTCCAGACCTGTCTCCCATGGAAAATGTGTGGCGCATTATGAAGCCTAAAATACGCCAGCGGAGACCCCGGACTGTTGAACCACTGAAGCTCTACATAAAACAAGAATGGAAAAGAATTCCACTTTCAAAGCTTCAACAATTAGTTTCCTCACTTCCCAATCGTTTATTGAGTGTTGTTAAAAGGAAAGGCCATGTAACACAGTGGTGAACATGCCCTTTCCCAACTACTTTGTCACGTGTTGCAGCCATGAAATTATAAGTTAATGATTATTTGCAAAAAAAAAATTAAGTTTATGAGTTTGAACATGAAATATGTTGTCTTTGTAGCATATTCAACTGAATATGGCTTGAAAAGGATTTGCAAATCATTGTATTCCGTTTATATTTACATCTAACACCATTTCCCAACTCATATGGAAACAGGGTTTGTATTTAAAGTAACAAATGTTGTTGAAATGTTTAGTCACGTGTTGTGTTGGTCACCAGGAAGAGCGCATGGTGACTGTGACAGCTTATGACATGGTGACTGTGACAGCTTATGACACATGTGACATGGTGACTGTGACAGCTTATGACACATGTAACATGGTGACTGTGACAGCTTATGACATGGTGACTGTGACAGCTTATGACATGGTGACTGTGACAGCTTATGACATGGTGACTGTGACAGCTTATGACACATGTGACATGGTGACTGTGACAGCTTATGACACATGTAACATGGTGACTGTGACAGCTTATGACACATGTGACATGGTGACTGTGACAGCTTATGACATGGTGACTGTGACAGCTTATGACACATGTGACATGGTGACTGTGACAGCTTATGACACATGTGACATGGTGACTGTGACAGCTTATGACATGGTGACTGTGACAGCTTATGACACATGTGACATGGTGACTGTGACAGCTTATGACACATGTGACATGGTGACTGTGACAGCTTATGACATGGTGACTGTGACAGCTTATGACACATGTGACATGGTGACTGTGACAGCTTATGACATGGTGACTGTGACAGCTTATGACACATGTAACATGGTGACTGTGACAGCTTATGACACATGTAACATGGTGACTGTGACAGCTTATGACACATGTGACATGGTGACTGTGACAGCTTATGACATGGTGACTGTGACAGCTTATGACACATGTGACATGGTGACTGTGACAGCTTATGACACATGTGACATGGTGACTGTGACAGCTTATGACATGGTGACTGTGACAGCTTATGACACATGTGACATGGTGACTGTGACAGCTTATGACACATGTGACATGGTGACTGTGACAGCTTATGACATGGTGACTGTGACAGCTTATGACACATGTGACATGGTGACTGTGACAGCTTATGACACATGTGACATGGTGACTGTGACAGCTTATGACACATGTGACATGGTGACTGACAGGTTGACTTTGGCAGAAACATCTTTATTGTTTAAAAGTGTCTCCTGCAGCAGACTGAGCTTAGTTGTCTTTAAGGCAGTGAGCTTAGTTAACTTAGTTGCCTTTAAGGCAGTTAACTGAGTTGCCTATAAGGCAGTTAACTTAGTTGCCTATAAGGCAGTTAACTGAGTTGCCTATAAGGCAGTTAACTTAGTTGCCTATAAGGCAGTTAACTTAGTTTCCTTTAAGGCAGTTAACTGAGTTGCCTATAAGGCAGTTAACTTAGTTGCCTTTAAGGTAGTTAACTTAGTTGCCTATAAGGCAGTTAACTTAGTTGCCTTTAAGGCAGTTAACTTAGTTGCCTTTAAGGTAGTTAACTTAGTTGCCGATAAGGCAGTTAACTTAGTTGCCTTTAAGGCAGTTAACTTAGTTGCCTATAAGGCAGTTAACTTAGTTGCCTATAAGGCAGTTAACTTAGTTGCCTATAAGGCAGTTAACTTAGTTGCCTTAGTGAGCTGCACGACGTCTACGAAGTATGGCGACATTTTCCCGCCCACACGGAAGCACTCACGCGCGCAGTCATGGAGAGCAGAAGTGTGGTCAAACATCAGGAATATGGAGAGTAGAAGTGTCAAACATCAGGAATATGGAGAGTAGAAGTGTCAAACATCAGGAAGATGGAGAGCAGAAGTGTCAGGAAGACGCAGCTTTGTCAACTTTGTCGTCGTCTTCTTTTCTATAATGGCCTTCTCTGACGACCTCTTCCGGCCTGACACGTGACGTCACTACAACCTGCGCTCTCATTGGCTGCCATTTCTTCCTCGTCTTCTAACAGCGCATGTCAGCAGCGCCGCCAGCTGGTCACATAAAGAACATCTTTTAAAGAACATCTTTTAAAGAACATCTTCGTCATCTCCCTGCTCTTCACGACGTGTCTAATAAACTCCTACATTTTGTCATTCCTGGTAAGTTTATTACACTAATCGTATTTTACCCCAAATAAAAAAAGTCTGTCGCTGCCTGATTTACTAAGACCCCCGATCCGGTTGCGCATGCGCTAAAAGTCACCAACTTCCGTTTCCTAGTTTTTCCGAACTACAAAAACGTTTGATTGGATTTTTTAAATCAACGACTACTGATAACCTCAAACATGTTTTGTATAATATTCCAACTATCTCTGCACACGCGTGTCGTGAACTTTGAAGAAGCGGGAAAGATGACGTTTCCTGTGAGTTCAAAGTTCAAAGTACAGCCATAACTGCAAGTGAAAGTGAAAGTAAAATAAGGAAGAAGACGTCTGGCTGTGAGTGGCTCGAGTTCGACGTGAAATGGAGGAAATGGGCGCCGCGTGACGTGATTGAAACTTGTATTAGTAGATTGCACAGTACGGTATTGATTGATTGATTGATTGATTGATTGAAACTTGTATTAGTAGATTGCACAGTACGGTATTGATTGATTGATTGATACTTTTATTAGTAGATTGCACAGTACAGTATTGATTGATTGATTGATTGATTGATTGAGACTTGTATTAGTAGATTGCACAGTACAGTATTGATTGATTGATTGATTGATTGATTGAGACTTGTATTAGTAGATTGCACAGTACAGTATTGATTGATTGATTGATTGAGACTTGTATTAGTAGATTGCACAGTACAGTATTGATTGATTGATTGATTGATTGATTGAGACTTGTATTAGTAGATTGCACAGTACAGTATTGATTGATTGATTGATTGATTGAGACTTGTATTAGTAGATTGCACAGTACAGTATTGATTGATTGATTGATTGATTGAGACTTGTATTAGTAGATTGCACAGTACAGTATTGATTGATTGATTGATTGATTGAGACTTGTATGAGTAGGTTGCACAGTACAGTACATATTCCGTACAATTGACCACTAAATGGTAACACCCCAATAAGTTTTTCAACTTGTTTAAGTCGGGTTCCACGTTCATCACGTCATGGTGACATCATCCACGATGACATCACTTTACGGCGTCCTGCTCCTGCTGCTGGACTCGCTGCTCACCGCCGCCTTCTGGACAGTCCTGCTTGTGCTGGGGGGGTCCGGCTGCGGCGCGGTGGATCAGTGGAGCTTGGCAGGGCTGAAGTGTGTGACCTTGGTCTTGGTCGCCTGCGCACTGGCTGATGGGAGACGGCGGGCGGTGCTCTGCCGGCTGGCGGCGCTCCTCTGCCTGCTGCCCCCCCTGCTGGACTTCCTGAGCCCTGACCTGACCCCTGACCCGGGCACCTGGCTGCTGGGGGCGGCGTGCTCGGCGTTCAGCTGCGTGGTTTGGGAGGCGGGGCTGAGTGGCGGGCAGAGCGGCCAGAAGAAGGAAGACCTGGATGCTGGTCGCCTGCTGGCCAGGGTCTTGCAGCACGTCAGAGTGGACTTCCTCTTCCTGTCCTCAGCCTTCGTCTTCCTCATCCTGGCTGTGGGCTGTGAGTACAAGTCACATGACTCTGGACTTCTTCCTGCTGACCACTTCCTGTTTGCTTTGGTGCAGGTGACACTGTCATCCCCTTGTACCAGGGCAAGGTGATGGACATCCTGACAGGTCCACAGCTGGACTCGGACTTCTTGTCCACCGTGGCACTGCTGGTCTTCTTCTCTCTTGGAAGGTACCGCACACTGGGTCTTTACCAGCAACAGGCACTTATGGCGCATCCTACTAGTCCTATTAGCATCCTACTAGCATCCTACTAGTCCTATTAGCATACTACTAGCATCTTACTAGTCCTATTAGCATCCTACTAGTCCTATTAGCATCCTACTAGCATCCTACTAGTCCTATTAGCATACTACTAGCATCCTACTAGTCCTATTAGCATACTACTAGCATCTTACTAGTCCTATTAGCATCCTACCAGTCCTATTAGCATCCTACTAGCATCCTACTAGTCCTATTAGCATCCTACCAGTCCTATTAGCATCCTACTAGTCCTATTAGCATCCTACCAGTCCTATTAGCATCCTACTAGCATCATACTAGTCCTATTAGCATCCTACTAGCATCCTACTAGTCCTATTAGCATACTACTAGCATCCTACTAGTCCTATTAGCATACTACTAGCATCCTACTAGTCCTATTAGCATACTACTAGCATCTTACTAGTCCTATTAGCATCCTACCAGTCCTATTAGCATCCTACTAGCATCCTACTAGTCCTATTAGCATCCTACTAGTCCTATTAGCATCCTACCAGTCCTATTAGCATCCTACTAGTCCTATTAGCATCCTACCAGTCCTATTAGCATCCTACTAGCATCATACTAGTCCTATTAGCATCCTACCAGTCCTATTAGCATCCTACTAGTCCTATTAGCATCCTACCAGTCCTATTAGCATCCTACTAGCATCATACTAGTCCTATTAGCATCCTACCAGTCCTATTAACATACTACTAGCATCCTACTAGTCCTATTAGCATCCTACCAGTCCTATTAGTATCCTCCTAGCATCCTACTAGTCCTATTAGCATCCTACCAGTCCTATTAGCATCCTACTAGCATCATACTAGTCCTATTAGCATCCTACCAGTCCTATTAGCATCCTAATAGTTCTAATCGCATCCTACTAGCGTCCTACTAGCATCCTACTAGTCCTATTAGCATCCTACTACCATCCTACTAGTCCTATTAGCATCCTACTACCCTCCTACTAGTCCTTTAGCATCCTACCAGTCCTATTAACATCCTACTAGCATCCTACTAGTCCTATTACCATCCTACTAGCATCCTACTAGTCCTATTAGCATCTTAATAGCATCCTACTAGTCCTATTACCATCCTACTAGTCCTATTACCATCCTACTAGCATCCTACTAGTCCTATTAGCATCTTACTAGCATCCTACTAGCATCCTACTAGTCCTATTCCCATCCTACTAGTCCTATTACCATCCTACTAGCATCCTACTGGCATCCTACTAGTCCTATTACCATCCTACTAGCATCTTACTAGTCCTGTTAGCATCCTAATAGCATCCTACTAGTCCTACTACCATTCTACTACCATCCTACTAGTCATATTAGCATGCTACTAGTCACATTAGCATGGGATTAGCGACTAGAAGTGCTGTTGCTGCTGCGTGCTGACGGGCCTGCGAGCCTACTAGCATCCTACTAGTCATATTAGCATCCTACTAGTCACATTAGCATCCTACTAGTCACATTAGCATCCTACTAGTCATATTAGCATCCTACTAGTCATATTAGCATCCTACTAGTCACATTAGCATCCTACTAGTCATATTAGCATCCTACTAGTCACATTAGCATCCTACTAGTCATATTAGCATCCTACTAGTCACATTAGCATGGGATTAGCGACTAGAAGTGCTGTTGCTGTTGCAGCTGCGTGCTGACGGGCCTGCGAGCCTACTAGCATCCTACTAGTCACATTAGCATCCTACTAGTCACATTAGCATCCTACTAGTCACATTAGCATCCTACTAGTCATATTAGCATCCTACTAGTCATATTAGCATCCTACTAGTCACATTAGCATGGGATTAGCGACTAGAAGTGCTGTTGCTGTTGCAGCTGCGTGCTGACGGGCCTGCGAGCCTACTAGCATCCTACTAGTCATATTAGCATCCTACTAGTCATATTAGCATCCTACTAGTCATATTAGCATCCTACTAGTCACATTAGCATGGGATTAGCGACTAGAAGTGCTGTTGCTGTTGCAGCTGTGTGCTGACGGGCCTGCGAGCCTACTAGCATCCTACTAGTCATATTAGCATCCTACTAGTCATATTAGCATCCTACTAGTCACATTAGCATGGGATTAGCGACTAGAAGTGCTGTTGCAGCTGCGTGCTGACGGGCCTGCGAGCCTACTAGCATCCTACTAGTCATATTAGCATCCTACTAGTCATATTAGCATCCTACTAGTCACATTAGCATGGGATTAGCGACTAGAAGTGCTGTTGCTGTTGCAGCTGCGTGCTGACGGGCCTGCGAGCCTACTAGCATCCTACTAGTCATATTAGCATCCTACTAGTCATATTAGCATCCTACTAGTCACATTAGCATGGGATTAGCGACTAGAAGTGCTGTTGCTGTTGCAGCTGTGTGCTGACGGGCCTGCGAGCCTACTAGCATCCTACTAGTCATATTAGCATCCTACTAGTCATATTAGCATCCTACTAGTCACATTAGCATGGGATTAGCGACTAGAAGTGCTGTTGCTGTTGCAGCTGTGTGCTGACGGGCCTGCGAGCCTACTAGCATCCTACTAGTCATATTAGCATCCTACTAGTCATATTAGCATCCTACTAGTCACATTAGCATGGGATTAGCGACTAGAAGTGCTGTTGCTGTTGCAGCTGCGTGCTGACGGGCCTGCGAGCCTACTAGCATCCTACTAGTCATATTAGCATCCTACTAGTCATATTAGCATCCTACTAGTCACATTAGCATGGGATTAGCGACTAGAAGTGCTGTTGCTGTTGCAGCTGTGTGCTGACGGGCCTGCGAGCGGGCGTGTTCATGTGCTCGCACGCTCGCCTCAACAAGAGACTGAAGCTGCTGCTCTTCGGGACGCTGCTGAGGCAGGAAGTGCACTTCTTCCAGGACAACAATGCAGGTGAGGCGCCACACGTCACCTGGGTGCGAGCGACGGCTGACGTGTCACGTGACAGGAGATCTCTCCTCCCGCCTGCACTCGGACGTCAACAAGATGGGCCTGACGGTGGCGCTCAACGCCAACGCCGTGCTGCGCAGCACGGTGAAGACGGCGCTGATGTTGGCGCTCATGTGGCGTCTGTCCTGGCGGCTCACGGCGCTGGCGTGCATCGAGATCCCCCTGATGGCGGCGCTGCAGAAGCGCCACATCGCCTGCACCAAGGTGAGTAGGACAGGAAGTAGACGCAGTTTGTGGCGCTCACGGTGACCTTTAGGAGCTGACGGAGCGGAAGCAGGACTGCCTGGCCGCGGTGGAGGCGCTGGCCGGTCAGTCGCTGGGCGGGATTCGAACAGTGCGCAGCTTCAACGGCGAGCGTGACGAAACGAGGCGGCACCGGGAGGCGCTGCACGAGCTGCGTGGCGTCCGGAGACAGGCTGCGGTCTACAACGCCGTCTTCGTCCTCGTAAGGCGGGTAGGTGTGGCCACGCCCCCCAGCGCGTTGGACCCCAGTAAGGTGTGGCGTGGTTGCAGCTGGGGAGTCTGGCCATCAAGACGGCGATGCTTCTGCACGCTCGCACGCTGATCGCCGGCGGCCACCTGAGCATCGGGAGTCTGCTCTCCTTCCTCCTCTTCCGGAAACCCATGTCCCACAACCTCAAGGTGACCACGCTTGCCCTGGCCCCGCCCTCTCTGACCGCCATGTCCCACAACCTCAAGGTGACCACGCTTGCCCTGGCCCCGCCCTCTCTGACCGCCACCGGCTTTGCAGGAGATCTTGTTCTGCTGCGGGGACACGCTGTCCACGGTGGGTGTCATCTCCAAAGTCTTCAGTTACCTGGACAGGACCCCGCCAGGCCGGGAGGAGGGCCCCCTGGCCCCCCAACGTCTGCGGGGGAGCCTGGTCTTCCAGGACGTCACCTTCAGGTACCCGTCCAGGGCTCAGGACCAACCGGCGCTGAAGGTAAAGCCTCGCAACTCGCCTGCCGGTCCCGCCGGCGTGGACGTCAGGTGAGCGTGTTTGTGCTCAGGCGCTGTCCATGGAGCTGCAGGCGGGGAAGGTGACGGCGCTCGTGGGTCCGTCCGGCAGCGGCAAGACCACCTGCCTCAGCCTCTTGAAGAGGTTCTACGAGCCCGAGTGCGGTCGCATCCTGCTAGACGGCGAGCCGCTGCAGCACTACCGGCGGCGCTACCTCCATGAAAAGGTGTCACATGACACACCCACATGAAGGATGTTGCCTTCAAGAACATTCTATTAGCATCCGACTAGTCATGTTAGCATCCTATCCTACTCGTCATATTGGCACCCTACTAGTCATGTTAGCGTCCTATTGGCATCCTACTAGTCAGGTTAGCATGCTACTGGTCATATTAGCACCCTACTAGTCATGTTAGCACCCTACTAGTCATGTTAGCATCATATCCTACTCGTCATATTGGCACCCTACTAGTCATGTTAGCGTCCTATTGGCATCCTACTAGTCAGGTTAGCATCCTACTGGTCATATTAGCACCCTACTAGTCATGTTAGCGTCCTATTAGCATCCTACTAGTCATGTTAGCGTCCTATTGGCATCCTACTAGTCAGGTTAGCATCCTACTGGTCATATTAGCACCCTACTAGTCATGTTAGCGTCCTATTAGCATCCCACTAGTCATGTTACCGTCCTATTAGCATCCTACTAGTCAGGTTAGCATCCTACTCGTCATATTAGCACCCTACTAGTCATGTTAGCGTCCTATTAGCATCCTACTAGTCGTATAAGTATTCTACTAGTCATGTTAGCGTCCTATTAGCATCCTACTAGTCGTATAAGTATTCTACTAGTCATGTTAGCGTCCTATTAGCATCCTACTAGTCATATAAGCATTCTACAAGTCATGTTAGCGTCCTATTAGCATCCCACTAGTCATGTTAGCGTCCTATTAGCATCCTACTAGTCAGGTTAGCATCCTATCCTACTCATCATATTGGCACCCTACTAGTCATGTTAGCGTCCTATTAGCATCCTATTAGTCAGGTTAGTATCCTACTCGTCATATTGGCACACTACTAGTCATGTTAGCGTCCTATTAGCATCCTATTAGTCCGGTTAGTATCCTACTCGTCATATTAGCACACTACTAGTCATGTTAGCGTCCTATTGGCATCCTACTAGTCAGGTTAGTATGCTACTCGTCATATTAGCACACTACTAGTCATGTTAGCGTCCTATTGGCATCCTACTTGTCAGGTTAGCATCCTATTAGCATTTTACTAGTCATGTTAGTGGTCTATTAGCATCCTACTTGTCAGGTTAGCATCCTATTAGCATTTTACTAGTCATGTTAGCATCCTATTGGCATCCTACTAGTCAGGTTAGCGTCCTACTCATCATATTAGCACACTACTAGTCATGTTAGCGTCCTATTGGCATCCTACTTGTCATGTTAGCATCCTATTAGCATTTTACTAGTCATGTTAGTGGTCTATTAGCATCCTACTTGTCATGTTAGCATCCTATTAGCATTTTACTAGTCATGTTAGTGGTCTATTAGCATCCTACTTGTCATGTTAGCATCCTATTAGCATTTTACTAGTCATGTTAGTGGTCTATTAGCATCCTACTTGTCATGTTAGCATCCTATTAGCATTTTACTACTCATGTTAGTGGTCTATTAGCATCCTACTTGTCATGTTAGCATCCTATTAGCATTTTACTAGTCATGTTAGTGGTCTATTAGCATCCTACTTGTCATGTTAGCATCCTATTAGCATTTTACTAGTCATGTTAGTGGTCTATTAGCATCCTACTTGTCATGTTAGCATCCTATTAGCATTTTACTAGTCATGTTAGTGGTCTATTAGCATCCTACTTGTCATGTTAGCATCCTATTAGCATTTTACTACTCATGTTAGTGGTCTATTAGCATCCTACTTGTCATGTTAGCATCCTATTAGCATTTTACTAGTCATGTTAGTGGTCTATTAGCATCCTACTTGTCATGTTAGCATCCTATTAGCATTTTACTAGTCATGTTAGTGGTCTATTAGCATCCTACTTGTCAGGTTAGCATCCTATTAGCATTTTACTAGTCATGTTAGTGGTCTATTAGCATCCTACTTGTCATAATAGTATTCTCCTAGTCATGTCAATAATTCATCACAACATACCAGTTAAAAAAACAGCCTGCATGGCAGCTTAGTGTTGGAGACCCGTGCGGACCACCAGGTGTGTGTGTGTGTCCCACAGGTGGTTCTGGTGGAGCAGAGTCCAGTTCTGCTGTGCGGCTCGGTCAGGTCCAACGTGGAGTACGGCATGACCTGCGACCCCCGGCAGGTGCGAGAGGTGGCCATCAAGGTGGGAGCGTGTGACCTCCTGGACAGCGACGCAGGTACGTGTCCCTACGTGACCCTGCGACCTTTGACCCACAAAGACGCCCTGCCCCACGCCCGCAGATGTGGGCGAAGGAGGCCGGCGTCTGTCCGAGGGCGAGAAGCAGCGCGTGGCCGTGGTGCGGGCGCTGGTCCGAGACCCGCCGGTCATCCTCCTGGACGAGGCCACCAGCCAGCTGGACGGCCAGGCGCAGGAGGCGGTGAGTTGGTTACATGACTTGGTCTGGGTCTCGCCCGCTGACCACCACCTGGCCTCAGGTCTTGCGGGAGGTTCTGCGCGGCGGACGCACGGTCCTGATGGTGGCGCACCGGCTGAGCAGCGCCGAGAGGGCGGACCGCATCGTCTTCATGGAGGACGGCGCCGTGGTGGAGGAGGGCACGCACCTGCAGCTCATGGCCAGGAGGGGGCGCTACCATCGCCTGAGGGAGGAGCTCTTCTCTGACCTACTTCCTGTCCAGGACTCCTGACCACTTGGACTTCCTGTCTGCCAATAAATCTCCAAAGTATCGTTGGTGTCTGTCCAAGTACATCTTGCTGCATGCCGCAGACACGCCCCTTAAAGACACAGACACTTGTAGACACGCCCCTTAAAGACACAGACACTTGTAGACACGCCCCTTAAAGACACAGACACTTGTAGACACGCCCCTTAAAGACACATACACTTGTAGACACGCCCCTTAAAGACACAGACACTTGTAGACACGCCCCTTAAATACACAGACACTTGTAGACACGCCCCTTAAAGACACATACACTTGTAGACACGCCCCTTCAAGACACAGACACTTGTAGACACGCCCCTTAAAGACACAGACACTTGTAGACACGCCCCTTAAAGACACAGACACTTGTAGACACGCCCCTTAAAGACACAGACACTTGTAGACACGCCCCTTAAAGACACAGACACTTGTAGACACGCCCCTTAAAGACACAGACACTTGTAGACACGCCCCTTAAGGACACAGACACTTGTAGACACGCCCCTTAAAGACACAGACACTTGTAGACACGCCCCTTAAAGACACATACACTTGTAGACACGCCCCTTCAAGACACAGACACTTGTAGACACGCCCCTTAAAGACACAGACACTTGTAGACACGCCCCTTAAAGACACAGACACTTGTAGACACGCCCCTTAAGGACACATACACTTGTAGACACGCCCCTTAAAGACACAGACACTTGTAGATACGCCCCTTAAAGACACAAACACTTGTAGACACGCCCCTTAAAGACACAGACACTTGTAGACACGCCCCTTAAAGACACAGACACTTGTAGACACGCCCTCTTAAAGACACAGACACTTGTAGACACGCCCCTTAAAGACACAGACACTTGTAGACACGCCCCTTAAGGACACATGCACTTGTAGACACGCCCCTTAAAGACACAGACACTTGTAGACACGCCCCTTAAAGACACAGACACTTGTAGACACGCCCCTTCAAGACACCGACACTTGTAGACACGCCCCTTAAGGACACAGACACTTGTAGACACGCCCCTTAAAGACACAGACACTTGTAGACACGCCCCTTAAGGACACATACACTTGTAGACACGCCCCTTAAAGACACAGACACTTATAGACACGCCCCTTAAAGACACACACACTTGTAGACACGCCCCTTAAAGACACATACACTTATAGACACGCCCCTTAAGGACACAGACACTTGTAGACACGCCCCTTAAAGACACATACACTTATAGACACGCCCCTTAAGGACACAGACACTTGTAGACACGCCCCTTAAAGACACATACACTTATAGACACGCCCCTTAAAGACACATACACTTATAGACACGCCCCTTAAAGACACATACACTTATAGACACGCCCCTTAAAGACACATACACTTATAGACACGCCCCTTAAAGACACACACACTTATAGGGTTAGGGTTAGGGTTAGGCATACGCTTTAGTGGTACCGGGCACGTGTTATCGGGACATACTCTTTAGTGGTACCGGGCACGTGTTATCGGGACATACTCTTTAGTGGTACCGGGCACGTGTTATCGGGACATACTCTTTAGTGGTACCGGGCACGTGTTATCGGGTCATACGTCAAAAAAGGCTGATAGGGTTGGGGGGAAAGTTTTGAGCGTCTGCTTTTCCAATTGTGTCAAAAATGTCCTCCCAAAAGGAAGAAAGTAGTTCAGAGCAGAACCAGAACTTGTGGACATGATCTCAACAACAACATTCTTCATCAAATTGGTCCCAGCCAGTGGGAGGGGCTACAAGTTAGTGGGAGGGGCTAGTGGCTATTTAAATGGCAGTGTGTTGTGTGTCAGTGTCAGAGCAGGTTGTGTGTCAGTGTCAGAGCAGGTTGTGTGTCAGTGTCAGAGAGGAGGTTGTGTGTCAGTGTCAGAGGAGGTTGTGTGTCAGTGTCAGAGGAAGTTGTGTGTCAGTGTCAGAGCAGGTTGTGTGTCAGAGGAAGTTGTGTGTCAGTGTCAGAGCAGGTTGTGTGTCAGTGTCAGAGGAAGTTGTGTGTCAGTGTCAGAGCAGGTTGTGTGTCAGTGTCAGAGGAAGTTGTGTGTCAGTGTCAGAGAGGAGGTTGTGTGTCAGTGTCAGAGGAAGTTGTGTGTCAGTGTCAGAGCAGGTTGTGTGTCAGTGTCAGAGGAAGTTGTGTGTCAGTGTCAGAGCAGGTTGTGTGTCAGTGTCAGAGAGGAGGTTGTGTGTCAGTGTCAGAGAGGAGGTTGTGTGTCAGTGTCAGAGGAGGTTGTGTGTCAGTATCAGAGCAGGTTGTGTGTCAGTGTCAGAGCAGGTTGTGTGTCAGTGTCAGAGGAAGTTGTGTGTCCTTGCATCACCAAACTAGTGAGGGGATTATTGTGATGATGACATGATGTTGTCTGTAACCACTTCAATGAGTTTGGTGGGGAGGATTTCATTATTCACTTGGACATATTTGTGGTGAAAACTTGAATTTAGTTATTTGTGGTGAAAACTTGAATTTAGTTATTTGTGGTGAAAACTTGAATTTAGTTATTTGTGGTGAAAACTTGAATTTTGTTATTTGTGGTGAAAACTTGAATTTTGTTATTTGTGGTGAAAACTTGAATTTTGTTATTTGTGGTGAAAACATGAATTTTGTTATTTGTGGTAAAAACATGAATTTTGTTATTTGTGGTGAAAACTTGAATTTAGTTATTTGTGGTGAAAACTTGAATTTAGTTATTTTTGGTGAAAACATGAATTTAGTTATTTGTGGTGAAAACTTGAATTTAGTTATTTGTGGTGAAAACATGAATTTAGTTATTTGTGGTGAAAACATGAATTTTGTTATTTGTGGTGAAAACTTGAATTTAGTTATTTGTGGTGAAAACTTGAATTTTGTTATTTGTGGTGAAAACATGAATTTAGTTATTTGTGGTGAAAACATGAATTTAGTTATTTGTGGTGAAAACATGAATTTTGTTATCTGTGGTGAAAACATGAATTTAGTTATTTGTGTCGAAAACTTGAATTTAGTTATTTGTGGTTAAAACATGAATTTTGTTATTTGTGGTGAAAACATGAATTTAGTTATTTGTGGTGAAAACTTGAATTTAGTTATTTGTGGTGAAAACATGAATTTTGTTATTTGTGGTGAAAACATGAATTTAGTTATTTGTGGTGAAAACATGAATCTTGTTATTTGTGGTGAAAACATGAATTTAGTTATTTGTGGTGAAAACTTGAATTTAGTTATTTGTGGTGAAAACATGAATTTTGTTATTTGTGGTGAAAACATGAATTTTGTTATTTGTGGTGAAAACATGAATTTAGTTATTTGTGGTGAAAACATGAATTTAGTTATAATGGATGATTTCCCTTTTGATGAAGTTTGAATATGCTTATTGTGATGAATAATTTATAGTTGATTTAACGCATGTGACTTTGAAATGGGTTTAGAATACGTATTTACTAAATATACTATACTAATATTACTACTAGATACTGTATACTGTACTAATATTACTACTAGATATACTATACTAATATTACTACTAGATATACTATACTAATATTACTACTAGATACTGTATACTATACTAATATTACTACTAGATATACTATACTAAACTAATATTACTACTAGATATACTATACTATACTAATATTACTACTAGATATACTATACTAATATTACTACTAGATACTGTATACTATACTAATATTACTACTAGATATACTATACTAATATTACTACTAGATATACTATACTAAACTAATATTACTACTAGATATACTATACTAATATTACTACTAGATATACTATACTAAACTAATATTACTACTAGATATACTACACTAAACTAATATTACTACCTCTATTGCAGATGATTGTTGTTCACCTTTGACACTTTGGGTTTAACATTTGTTTACAACTAGTCATCCTGGGTTTAAAAGTCCTCTTTACAAGGACACATGACCTTCACCCGTGTGACAATCACTAAGACAATTGGTAAGACTAGTTAGTTCAATTGGTAAAAATAGTTAGTATAATTGGTAAGGCATGTTAGTATTATCGGTAAGACTAGTTAGTAATATTGTTAAGACAGGTTATTATTATTATAGTTAAGACTGGTTATTATTATTGACAAGACTAGTTAGTATAATTGGTAGGACTGGTTAGTATAATTGGTAAGCCTGGTTAGTGTTATTGGTTGGAGTAGTTAGTAATATTGGTAAGAATGGTTAGTAATATTGGTAAGACTCGTTTGTAGTATTGGTAAGAGTACTTAGTATTGTTGGTTGGACTAGTTAGTAGTATTGTCAAGACTGACTAGTACCATTGGTAAGACTGATTACTATTGTTGGTAAGACTACTTAGTATTATTAATACAGCTAGTTAGTGTTATTGGTTACTCAAGTTAGTATTATTGAGAAAACTAGTTAGTATAATTGGTAAGACTAGATTGTATAATAAGTTAGACTAGTGTCCTGTCCAGTTGTGTGTGAAGTCTTAAGTTGAATAGATTTGAAATATTGGATCAAGTTAAGAAAAAGGTTGTGATGACCTGTCCAGGGTGTACCCCACCTTCCTTGTCCAGGGTGTACCCCACCTTCCTTGTCCAGGGTGTACCCCGCCTTCCTTGTCCAGGGTGTACACCGCCTTCCTTGTCCAGGGTGTACCCCACCTTCCTTGTCCAGGGTGTACGCCGCCTTCCTTGTCCAGGGTGTACACCGCCTTCCTTGTCCAGGGTGTACCCCACCTTCCTTGTCCAGGGTGTACGCCGCCTTCCTTGTCCAGGGTGTACCCCGCCTTCCTTGTCCAGGGTGTACACGCCTTCCTTGTCCAGGGTGTACCCCGCCTTCCTTGTCCAGGGTGTACACTGCCTTCCTTGTCCAGGGTGTACGCCGCCTTCCTTGTCCAGGGTGTACGCCGCCTTCCTTGTCCAGGGTGTACACGCCTTCCTTGTCCAGGGTGTACGTACCAATGTGGTCAGGGGTGTACATACCAATGTGGTCAGGGGGTTACGTATCTTGTTATTATGATCATATTTCCACATAATGTAATCACTAAGTATTATTATATTTTATTATAACTCATCTTGATATTACATGTTAATAATGTCATTTGTAATCACTGTATCTGTCTTGAATATGTCCTATTAGAAAAGTGGTAGCAAACATGGCGCCCGGAGGAGATGGCCTAAACCAACTTGGCCATCAATTGATGAACGTGGATCCCGACTTAAACTAGTTCAACAACTTATTGGGGTGTTACCATTTAGTGCTCAATTGTAGGGAATATGTACTGTACTGTGTAATCTACTAATACAATAGAATATGTACTGTACTGTGTAATCTACTAATACAATAGAATATGTACTGTACTGTGTAATCTACTAATACAATAGAATATGTACTGTACTGTGTAATCTACTAATACAATAGAATATGTACTGTACTGTGTAATCTACTAATACAATAGAATATGTACTGTACTGTGTAATCTACTAATAAAAGTTTCAATCAACCAATCAAAGCCAAGCAGTCCAGCAGCGCCCCCCGCAGGCCGCCACGTGTCCTGCAGCCATCTGGGAAGAAGTAGTGTTGGTGTGTAACTCTAACCCTCACACTCACTCACTCACACTCACTCACTCACTCACTCACACTCACTCACTCACTCTCGCTCACACTCACTCAGTCAGACTCAGTCAGTCAGTCAACATGTCTGCTCTCCGTCGTCTTCTTCTTCTTGGCGCCAACTCTTCACGTCCTCGTCTTGTTGCTGCCACGGCCCATCGGTAAGAAAGTTCCATCTTCCTCAACGATCTTTGCATGCGCGCCAAGTCTTTCCGCTCCGTTAGCATGAAGAGTCCCTCGTGAAGAACATCTGGTGCGCGCGCCTCATGATTTGGCGCCACAAGAACGTGACTTAACGTGACGTCACGTGATCCCCGCCGCTTTGAAGCAGACTGGACCGGATCTCAACCGATCCAAGTCGATCACATTCTTCACCTCAACTCAAGTCACTAAGACAACTTTCTAACATGCACTTTGGCAACACGCACACACACACACACACACACACACACACGCACACACACACACACACACACACACACACGCACACACACACACACACACACACGCACACACACACACACGCACACACACACACACACACACACACACACGCACGCACGCACGCACACACACGCACGCACACACACACACACACACACACACACACACGACACACACACACACACACACACGCACACACACACACACACACCCCCACACACACACACGCACACACACACACACACACGCACGCACACACACACACACACACACACACACACACACACACACGCACACACACACACACACACACACACACACACACACACACACACCCACACACACACACACACACACACACACACACACGCACACACACATTGTTGTCTCCTGAAAGTGATTAAACCGGTTCTGCCGTACGTGTGGCACACCTTTAGTGTATTTTGTTATGTATATAACTTCTCACCCGGTGGGGTGGTATCTGTGTCATCCTCAAGCTGGGGTCCTCTACCAGAGGACTGGGAGTTTGAGGGTTCTGCGCAGTATCTTGGCTGTTCCTAGGACTGCGCTCTTCTGGACTGAGGTTTCAGATGTTGTTCCTGGGATTTGTTGGATCCATACACTCTCCCAGTTTGGGGGTTACTGCTCCGAGCGCCCCCACTACCACGGGGACCACGCTAGCCTTCCGTTCCAGCTGCTCTTTCAACCCTTGGTACTTCTCAAGTTTCTCGTGTTCCTTCTTCCTGATGTTGGCGTCAGCTGGGATTGCCACACCTATCACCACCACCCTCTTCTGCTCTTTGTCCACCACCACTATGTCTGGTTGGTTAGCCAGAAGCTGTTTGTCAGTCTGGAAGCTGAAGTCCCACAGAACCTTGGCCCTGTTGTTCTCAATCACCTTCTGTGGTATGGTTCTTTGGGATTTGGGTACTTCTATTCCATACTGGTTGCAGATGTTCCTGTATACTATCCCAGCCACTTGGTTGTGCCTCTCCATGTACGCTGATCCAGCTAGCATCTTATAGCCTGCTACTATGTGCTGGACTGTCTTTGCACAGTCTGCATCTTGGGTCTGATCTACTCTAGATCCTGGCCTCTAAGGCTCTTGTGCTTATGGCCTGTTCTTGTGCTGCCATGATGAGTGCCTCTGTGCTGTCTGCCAGTCCTGCATTTTCCAGCCACTGGTAGGATCAACCACTTCCTTTATGTGATGGTGGTACATGCCATGTAGGGGCTTGTCCGTCCAGGTTGTCTGCTCCTCCTCCTCTGCTGCCTGAGACATTCACTTAGCAGTTCATCCTTCGGGGACATTTTTTCGATGTATTCTCGAATTTTCGATGTTTCATCCTGGACTGTGGCCTTGATGCTCACTAGCCCTCAGCCTCCCTCTTTCCGCTTAGTGTATAGCCTCAGGGGGCTGGACTTGGGGTGGAACCCTCCGTGCATGGTGAGGAGCTTTCTTGTCTTGATATCTGTGGCTTCTATCTCCTCCTTTGGCCAGCTTAAGATACCAGCGGGGTATGTGATGACTGGTAGTGCGTACATGTTGATGGCGCGGACTTTGTTCTTACCATTCAGCTGACTTTTTAGGACCTGCCTTACTCTCTGGAGATATTTGGCTGTGGCCTCTTCATGGTTTCCATTAGCCTGTGGGATGCCAAGGTACTTGTAGCTGTCTTGGATATCACCTATTCTTCCCTCTGGTAGGTCAATCCCCTCAGTCCTGATCATCTTGCCTCTCTTTGAGACCATCCGGCCACACATCCCTATGTCATCGCTGTAGATCCTGGCGGTGTGGATCAGTGAGTCTATTTCTCTCTCACTCCTGGCCTACAGCTTGATGTCATCCATGTAGAGCGGGTGGCAGATTGTCGCCCCACTACGGAATCAGTACCCGTAATGATCTGACTGAGGGGGGTTCAGACCTATGCAGAACAGCAGTGGTGATAGCGCATCTCCTTGGTATATGCCGCACTTGATGTTGACTTGGGTAATCGGCTTTGAATTGGCTTTTAGGGTTGTCTTCCACATTTCCATGGAGTTCTGGATGAAGGCCCTTAGGTTCCTGTTGATCTTATACAGTTCCAGACATTCCAGTATCCATGTGTGCGGCATTGAGTCGTAGGCTTTCTTGTAGTCAATCCAGCCAGTGCACAGGTTGCTCTGTCTCTTCTTACACTCGGGTGACTGTTTTATCGAGCAGTAGCTGGTGCTTGGCTCCTCTGCTATTACTGCCAAGTCCCTTCTGTGCCTCACTCATGTATTGAGAGCCACATGCTTACTCATTTGTGCCTGACATGTTGTGCAGAGACAGCTAACTATATATAATAAAAGAAAAAAACTTACTTGGTCAGAAAGAGACATGAACCGGTGTGACGTAAAGACAATGCAGGCAGAACGAGTGATGAACAAAGGTATGCTTACTGTAAATAACAGTGACATGATTGGTGACAGGGGTGTGTGAGTCCAAACGTGGAACAGGTGAAACTAATTGGGTGACCATGGAAACCAAACAAAACAAGGAAGTGAAACCAGGAACTAAGGAGGTGTCCAAAAACTAAGCAAAACATAACCAAACAAAACATGATCACGGACATGACAGTATCATTGTTTTGTTGTCAAATGTGGCTCATGATTTCATTTCTATTTTAATTCTTTATTATATATTCTTACTTTCTATTTTTATTTTTAATACTTTGTAGCACTTTGAGATTTGAACAAATGTAAAGTGCGTTACAAATGCAATTCATTATTATTATTATTATTATTATTATTATGATGAAATAGTTGTGTATCATTGTTTTGTTGTCAAATGTTAAGGTGGTATTATGAAATAGTTGTGTATCATTGTTTTGTTGTCAAATGTTAAGGTGGTATTATGAAATAGTTGTGTATCATTGTTTTGTTGTCAAATGTTAAGGTTGTATTATAAAATAGTTGTGTATCATTGTTTTGTTGTCAAATGTTAAGGTGGTATTATGAAATAGTTGTTTATCATTGTTTTGTTGTCAAATGTTAAGGTGGTATTATAAAATAGTTGTGTATCATTGTTTTGTTGTCAGATGTTAAGGTGGTATTATAAAATAGTTGTGTATCATTGTTTTGTTGTCAGATGTTAAGGTGGTATTATGAAATAGTTGTGTATCATTGTTTTGTTGTCAAATGTTAAGGTGGTATTATGAAATAGTTGTGTATCATTGTTTTGTTGTCAGATGTTAAGGTTGTATTATAAAATAGTTGTGTATCATTGTTTTGTTGTCAGATGTTAAGGTTGTATTATAAAATAGTTGTGTATCATTGTTTTGTTGTCAGATGTTAAGGTGGTATTATGAAATAGTTGTGTATCATTGTTTTGTTGTCAGATGTTAAGGTGGTATTATGAAATAGTTGTGTATCATTGTTTTGTTGTCAAATGTTAAGGTGGTATTATGAAATAGTTGTATATCATTGTTTTGTTGTCAAATGTTAAGGTTGTATTATAAAATAGTTGTGTATCATTGTTTTGTTGTCAGATGTTAAGGTGGTATTATGAAATGGTTGTGTATCATTGTTTTGTTGTCAAATGTTAAGGTGGTATTATGAAATAGTTGTGTATCATTGTTTTGTTGTCAAATGTTAAGGTTGTATTATAAAATAGTTGTATATCATTGTTTTGTTGTCAGATGTTAAGGTGGTATTATAAAATAGTTGTGTATCATTGTTTTGTTGTCAAATGTTAAGGTGGTATTATGAAATAGTTGTTTATCATTGTTTTGTTGTCAGATGTTAAGGTGGTATTATGAAATAGTTGTTTATCATTGTTTTGTTGTCAAATGTTAAGGTTGTATTATAAAATAGTTGTATATCATTGTTTTGTTGTCAGATGTTAAGGTGGTATTATAAAATAGTTGTGTATCATTGTTTTGTTGTCAGATGTTAAGGTGGTATTATGAAATAGTTGTTTATCATTGTTTTGTTGTCAGATGTTAAGGTGGTATTATAAAATAGTTGTGTATCATTGTTTTGTTGTCAGATGTTAAGGTGGTATTATAAAATAGTTGTGTATCATTGTTTTGTTGTCAAATGTTAAGGTGGTATTATGAAATAGTTGTTTATCATTGTTTTGTTGTCAGATGTTAAGGTGGTATTATGATATAGTTGTGTATCATTGTTTTGTTGTCAAATGTTAAGGTGGTATTATAAAATAGTTGTATATCATTGTTTTGTTGTCAGATGTTAAGGTGGTATTATAAAATAGTTGTGTATCATTGTTTTGTTGTCAGATGTTAAGGTGGTATTATGAAATGGTTGTGTATCATTGTTTTGTTGTCAAATGTTAAGGTGGTATTATGAAATAGTTGTGTATCATTGTTTTGTTGTCAAATGTTAAGGTTGTATTATAAAATAGTTGTATATCATTGTTTTGTTGTCAGATGTTAAGGTGGTATTATAAAATAGTTGTGTATCATTGTTTTGTTGTCAAATGTTAAGGTGGTATTATGAAATAGTTGTTTATCATTGTTTTGTTGTCAGATGTTAAGGTGGTATTATGAAATAGTTGTTTATCATTGTTTTGTTGTCAAATGTTAAGGTTGTATTATAAAATAGTTGTATATCATTGTTTTGTTGTCAGATGTTAAGGTGGTATTATAAAATAGTTGTGTATCATTGTTTTGTTGTCAGATGTTAAGGTGGTATTATGAAATAGTTGTTTATCATTGTTTTGTTGTCAGATGTTAAGGTGGTATTATAAAATAGTTGTGTATCATTGTTTTGTTGTCAGATGTTAAGGTGGTATTATAAAATAGTTGTGTATCATTGTTTTGTTGTCAAATGTTAAGGTGGTATTATGAAATAGTTGTTTATCATTGTTTTGTTGTCAGATGTTAAGGTGGTATTATGAAATAGTTGTGTATCATTGTTTTGTTGTCAAATGTTAAGGTGGTATTATAAAATAGTTGTATATCATTGTTTTGTTGTCAGATGTTAAGGTGGTATTATAAAATAGTTGTGTATCATTGTTTTGTTGTCAGATGTTAAGGTGGTATTATAAAATAGTTGTGTATCATTGTTTTGTTGTCAGATGTTAAGGTGGTATTATGAAATAGTTGTTTATCATTGTTTTGTTGTCAGATGTTAAGGTGGTATTATGAAATAGTTGTGTATCATTGTTTTGTTGTCAGATGTTAAGGTTGTATTATAAAATAGTTGTGTATCATTGTTTTGTTGTCAGATGTTAAGGTGGTATTATAAAATAGTTGTGTATCATTGTTTTGTTGTCAGATGTTAAGGTGGTATTATGAAATAGTTGTTTATCATTGTTTTGTTGTCAGATGTTAAGGTGGTATTATAAAATAGTTGTGTATCATTGTTTTGTTGTCAGATGTTAAGGTGGTATTATAAAATAGTTGTGTATCATTGTTTTGTTGTCAGATGTTAAGGTGGTATTATGAAATAGTTGTTTATCATTGTTTTGTTGTCAGATGTTAAGGTGGTATTATGAAATAGTTGTGTATCATTGTTTTGTTGTCAGATGTTAAGTGTGAAATAGTTGTGTAGCAGGACATGTTTGTGTGTCACTTAGTTGTCAGACTACAAGTGATGTTTGTTGTTGTGATGAACAGCAAGATCCACGTGGAAGCTCCGCCCATCACACCCGCACTAACCAGCAGCTACGCCCATGGCACGTCCTCCTTCACGCTGCAGCACGCCACGGTGGGCGAGGCGCTGCTGAAGATGGTGGAACGCTGGCCTGATCGCGAGGCCATGGTGTTCGTGCAAGATGGCGTCCGCAAGACTTTCGCTCAGTTCCAGGAGGAGGCCGGTGCTTTTATTTTGGTGACATGGTAGTTCCTGTGTGTGACGCTGGACTTCCTGCAGGTGGACCGCGTCGCCGCCGGCCTGCTGGCTCTGGGTCTGCAGACGGGGGAGCGCCTGGCCATGTGGGCGCCCAACACC
Source organism: Entelurus aequoreus (assembly GCF_033978785.1). Taxonomy (NCBI): domain Eukaryota; kingdom Metazoa; phylum Chordata; class Actinopteri; order Syngnathiformes; family Syngnathidae; genus Entelurus; species Entelurus aequoreus. The sequence goes on from NC_084751.1 coordinate 5,776,931, forward strand.
TACGAGTGGGTCTTGTTCTTCTTCGCCAGCGCCAAGGCGGGACTCATCATGGTGGGTGTGCCACACAGGAAGTCACCTCTGCTACTTCCTCCTGACTCCTGTCCTGCTCCACAGGTCTGCCTCAATCCAGCCTATCAGCTGCAGGAGGCGGAGTTTGCGCTGCGGATGGTGAGCGAGGTCACGTGTGCATGTGTGTGTGTGTGTGTGTGCATGTGTGTGTGTTAAAGATGTGTGTGCATGTGTGTGTGTTAAAGATGTGTGTGCATGTGTGTGTGTTAAAGATGTGCGTGCATGTGTGTGTGTTAAAGATGTGTGTGCATGTGTGTGTGTTAAAGATGTGTGTGCATGTGTGTGTGTTAAAGATGTGTGTGCATGTGTGTGTTAAAGATGAGTGTGCATGTCTGTGTTTGTGTGTGTGCGCGTGTTTAAAGTGTGTATGCGTGTGTGTGTTAAAGATGTGTGTGCATGTGTGTGTGTGTTAAAGATGTGTGTGCATGTGTGTGTTAAAGATGAGTGTGCATGTGTGTGTGTGTTAAAGATGTGTGTGCATGCGTGTGTGTTAAAGATGTGTGTGCATGTGTGTGTGTGTTAAAGATGTGTGTGCATGTGTGTGTGTTAAAGATGTGTGTGCATGTGTGTGTGTTAAAGACGTGTGTGCATGTGTGTGTTAAAGATGAGTGTGCATGTCTGTGTTTGTGTGTGTGCGCGTGTTTAAAGTGTGTATGCGTGTTTGTGTTAAAGATGTGTGTGCATGTGTGTGTTAAAGATGAGTGTGCATGTCTGTGTGTGTGTGTGTGCGCGTGTTTAAAGTGTGTATGTGTGTGTGTGTTAAAGATGTGTGTGCATGTGTGTGTTAAAGATGAGTGTGCATGTGTGTGTGTGTTAAAGATGTGTGTGCATGCGTGTGTGTTAAAGATGTGTGTGCATGTGTGTGTGTGTTAAAGATGTGTGTGCATGTGTGTGTGTTAAAGATGTGTGTGCATGTGTGTGTGTTAAAGACGTGTGTGCATGTGTGTGTTAAAGATGAGTGTGCATGTCTGTGTTTGTGTGTGTGCGCGTGTTTAAAGTGTGTATGCGTGTTTGTGTTAAAGATGTGTGTGCATGTGTGTGTTAAAGATGAGTGTGCATGTCTGTGTGTGTGTGTGTGCGCGTGTTTAAAGTGTGTATGTGTGTGTGTGTTAAAGATGTGTGTGCATGTGTGTGTTAAAGATGAGTGTGCATGTCTGTGTTTGTGTGTGTGCGCGTGTTTAAAGTGTGTATGTGTGTGTGTGTTAAAGATGTGTGTGCATGTGTGTGTTAAAGATGAGTGTGCATATCGGTGTTTGTGTGTGTGCGCGTGTTTAAAGTGTGTATGCGTGTGTGTGTTAAAGATGTGTGTGTGTGTTTAAAGTGTGTATGCGTGTGTGTGTTAAAGATGTGTGTGCATGTGTGTGTGTGTGTGTTTAAAGTGTGTATGCGTGTGTGTTTTAAAGATGTGTGTGCATGTGTGTGTTAAATATTAGTGTGCATGTCTGTGTTTGTGTGTGTGTGTGTTTAAAGTGTGTATGCGTGTGTGTGTTAAAGATGTGTGTGCATGTGTGTGTATGTGTGTGTGTTAAAGATGTGTGTGTGTGTTAAAGATATGTGTGTGTTTAAGATGTGTGTGTGTGTTAAAGATGTGTGTGCATGTGTGTGTTAAATATTAGTGTGCATGTCTGTGTTTGTGTGTGTGTGTTTAAAGTGTGTATGCGTGTGTGTGTTAAAGATGTGTGTGCATGTGTGTGTGTGTGTGTTTAAAGTGTGTTTGCGTGTGTGTGTTAAAGATGTGTGTGCATGTGTGTGTTAAATATTAGTGTGCATGTCTGTGTTTGTGTGTGTGTGTGTGTTTAAAGTGTGTATGCGTGTGTGTGTAAAAGATGTGTGTGCATGTGTGTGTATGTGTGTGTGTTAAAGATGTGTGTGTGTTAAAGATATGTGTGTGTTTGTGTGTGTGTTTAAGATGTGTGTGTGTTATAGATGTGTGTGCACATGTGTGTTTAAGATGTGTGTGCAAGGGTGTGTGTTAAAGATGTGTGTGCGTTAAAGATGTGTGTGCGTGTGTGACGGTGGCGTTGAAAATGTGTGTGTGTGTTTGTGTGTGTGTGTTAAAGATGTGTGTGCATTTGTGTGTGTTAAAGATGTGTGTGCATGTGTGTGTTAAAGATGAGTGTGCATGTCTGTGTTTGTGTGTGCGTGTGTTTAAAGTGTGTATGCGTGTGTGTGTTAAAGATGTGTGTGCATGTGTGTGTGTGTGTGTTTAAAGTGTGTATGCGTGTGTGTGTTAAAGATGTGTGTGCATGTGTGTGTAAAATATTAGTGTGGATGTCTGTGTTTGTGTGTGTGTGTGTTTAAAGTGTGTATGCGTGTGTGTGTTAAAGACGTGTGTGCATGTGTGTATGTGTGAGTGTTAAAGATGTGTGTGTGTTAAAGATATGTGTGTGTTTGTGTGTGTGTTTAAGATGTGTGTGTGTTAAAGATGTGTGTGCATTTGGGTGTGTTAAAGATGAGTGTGCATGTCTGTGTTTGTGTGTGTGTGTGTGTTTAAAGTGTGTATGCGTGTGTGTGTTAAAGATGTGTGTGTGTTAAAGATATGTGTGTGTTTGTGTGTGTGTTTAAGATGTGTGTGTGTTATAGATGTGTGTGCACATGTGTGTTTAAGATGTGTGTGCAAGGGTGTGTGTTAAAGATGTGTGTGCATTAAAGATGTGTGTGCGTGTGTGACGGTGGCGTTGAATATGTGTGTGTGTGTGTGTGTGTTAAAGAAGTGTGTGTGTGTGTGTGTTAAAGAAGTGTGTGTGTGTGTGTGTGTGTGTGTGTGTGTGTGTGTGTGTGTGTGTGTGTGTGTGTGTGTGTGCAGGCAGGCTGCAAAGCGCTGGTGTGTCCTGAGAGCTTCAAGACTCAGAAGTACTGTGACATGCTGAGACTGATGTGTCCTGAGCTGGAGTCTTCCCAGGCAGGAAACCTGCACAGCCGCAGGTAGCGCCAGGAACACGTCACCACGGCAACAAACACGTCACCACGGCAACAGGCCAAGGTTACCATGTCACGTGTGCGCAGACTTCCCGACCTGCGCAGCGTGATTGTCCTGGACAGCCGACAGCCCGGAACCTTCCACCTGGATGAGGTGCTGCAGGCGGGCAGCAGCCGCTTCCTGCGCCAACTTGAGCAGCTCCACAGGAAGTTGTCCTTTGACCAGCCTGTCAACATCCTGTTCACCTCTGTAAGCTTCGCCATGTGACCGCATGATGTCATCACGCCTGGTCCTGACTCATCGCGTGTGTGTCGCCAGGGAACGACGGGACGACCCAAAGGCGCCACCTTGACGCACCACAACATCGTCAACAACGCCTTCTTCGTGGGCAAACGCGTGGGCTTCGACTGGCGGGTGAGTGGCGCCGTGTGCTAACAGTACCACGTAGGGGACCACTTCCTGTGCTTTTTCCTCAGCCTGTCACACGAGTCTGCCTTCCTGTGCCGCTGCACCACTGCTTCGGCTCCGTAGGGGGCGCCGTCTGCATGGCGGTGCACGGCATCTCGCTGGTCTTTCCGTCGCCGTCTTACGATTCCGGAGCCAACTTGGCCGCCATGGAGAGCGAAAAGTAAGACGTGCCAAACAAGTTATTATATTTATGATATCTAAGTGCCCCCGCATCTCAGAGCCTGTCCATTGTAGTTGAACCCATGAGACGAGAGGGGAGCCTCCCTCCGCCTCCAGGCCAGGGGACTGGTCCTGACTGTTGCTCGTGTTAACACGCCAAGAGTACATTCAGGGTGCCCTTGCTGGGGGACTTTAACGCTTAGGCGTGATCAGGAGTCTAAATTCAAGTGGTTTAAACTCGTCGTGTTCAAGATTAAGGGTGTCTCTATGTGCACCTGGCACCAGGACACCTTGGGCCGAAGTTCAATGGCTGACTTTGTGGTTGTGAATGACATGGGGCCGCATGTCTTGGACTCTTGGGTGAAGAGACAGGCAGAGCTCTCTACCAATCACCCCCTGGTGGTGAGTTGGCTCCGATGGTGCAAAGTTCTACCTCAAGTGGAGGAGTTCAAGTATCTCAGGGGCTTGTTCACAAGTGAAAGACGAATAGAACGTGGCAGTGATGCAGTCACTGTACCGGTCTGTCGTGGTGAAGAGGGAGCTGAGCCAGAAGGCAAAGCTCTCTATTTACCGGTGAGTTTACATTCCTACCCTCACCTATGGTCACAAGCTTTGGGTAATGATCAAAGGACAAGGTAACAAATGAGTTTTCTCCGCAGGATGTCTGAGACCAGCCAGATAGGGTGAGGAGCTCGGTTATCCGAGAGAGGCTCAGAGTAGAGCTGCTGCCCCTTCACGTCAAGAGGGGTCAGCTGAGGTGGCTCGGGCTTCTACTACAGATGCCTCCTGGACGCCTCCCTGGTGAGGTGTTTTGGGTATGTCCAGCCAGGGGGAGGCCTCGGGGTAGACCTAGGACATGCTAGAGGGATTATGCCAGTGGAACTAAAGGATAAGGCTGGGGACAGGGAAGTCTGGGCATCTTTGGTTAGACTGCCAGTGAATGCGATCCACCCAGAGTTCTTAAGGCTCTGAAGGCTGTGGTATTTCTTGGTTGACAAGATTGTGCAGAATTGGACATTGGAGGAGGTGCCTCTGGATTGGCTTACCAGGGTGATGGTTCCTCTCTGTAAGAAGGGTAACCGGATGGTGTGTTCCAACTATCGTTGGATCACACTCCTCAGCCTTCCGTATAAGGTCTATTCAGCTGTCCTGGAGAGGAGGCTACGCCGGATAGCCAAAAATTGGATCCAGGAGGAGCAGTGTGGTTTTCGTCCTAGTTGTGGACCTGTGGACCAGCTCAATACTCTTGTCAGGGTCCTTGAGGGTGCCTAAAAGTTTGCCCAATCCATCTACATGGGTTTTGTGGACTTTGAGAAGACGTTTGACTGTGTCCCTTGGGAAGTCCTGTTGATAGTGCTCCAGGAATGTGAGGTATCGGAACGTCTGATTGTGGTCGATGTCAGAGCTTGGTCCGCACGGGTTGGCAGTAAGTTGGACTTGTTTCCAGTGAAGGTTGGACTGCGCCAGGGCTGCCCTTTGTCACTGATTCTGTTCATAACTTTTATGGAGAGAATTTCAAGGCCCAGTCAGGGCCGAGTGTGAAGTGACTGGGATGAGAATCAGCACCTCCAAATCCATGGTTAAGAGTGTGCCGTCTTTAGTTTGGGGACGAGATCCTGCCCCTGGTAGAGGAGTTCAAAAAAATTGGGGTCTTGTTCACAAGTGAGGGAAAAGGGGATTGTGAGGTCGACAAGCGGATCGGTACGGTGTTGCGGACTCTGCATCGATCCGCCAGGAAGAAAAGTACGTTTAGCCGGAAAGCTAAGCTCTCAATGAACTGGTTCCTGTCCTAAGCAATTGTCATCAGCTTTGGCTTTTGACAGAGAGGAGGGAGACCGCACACCAATCATTCATCCATTCATACACCAAACATTCATTTATATTCATACACCAAACATTCATTTATATTCATACACCAAACATTCATTCATTCATACACCAAACATTCATTTATATTCATACACCAAACATTCATCCATTCATACACCAAACATTCATCCATTCATACACCAAACATTCATTTATATTCATACACCAAACATTCTTTTCTTTTCATACACCAAACATTCATTTATATTCATACACCAAACATTCATTTATATTCATACACCAAACATTCATTCATTCATACACCAAACATTATTGATATTCATACACCAAACATTCATTCATTCATAAACCAAACATTCATTTATATTCATACACCAAACATTCATTCATTCATACACCAAACATTCATTCATATTCATACACCAAACATTCATTCATTCATACACCAAACATTCATTTATATTCAGACACCTAACATTCATTCATATTCATACACCAAACATTATTGATATTCATACACCAAACATTCATTCATTCATACACCAAACATTCATTCATTCATACACCAAACATTCATCTATATTCATAAACCAAACATTCATTCATTCATACACCAAACATTCATTCATATTCATACACCAAACATTATTGATATTCATACACCAAACATTCATTCATTCATATACCAAACATTCATTCATTCATACACCAAACATTCATCTATATTCATAAACCAAACATTCATTCATTCATACACCAAACATTCATCTATATTCATAAAGCAAACATTTATTCATTCATACACCAAACATTCATCTATATTCATAAACCAAACATTCATTTATATTCATACATCAAACATTCATTCATTCATACACAAAACATTATTGATATTCATACACCAAACATTCATTCATTTATACACCAAACATTCATTCATTCATACACCAAACATTCATCTATATTCATAAACCAAACATTCATTCATTCATACACCAAACATTCATCTATATTCATAAACCAAACATTCATTCATTCATACACCAAACATTCATCTATATTCATAAACCAAACATTCATTTATATTCATACATCAAACATTCATTCATTCATACACCAAACATTCATTCATTCATACACCAAACATTCATTCATATTCATACACCAAACATTCATTCATTCATACGTCCAACATTCATTCATTCATACTGCTGGTGTATTTGTGTTTCATTCATAATGACTTCATAGAGGTAAAAATCATGGAGTGTTGAAACAATCAAATATATTCATGTTGTCATGGCACTGATGATCAACTCTCCTGTGATCTGCCACTTCTCCTGCCAACATGGCCGCCAACATGCGACGTCTCAGCTCTCTCCTCAGGTGTTGCTCAGGTCATGTGACCCTGCGCCTCACGTGTTGCTCAGGTCATGTGACCCTGCGCCTCACGTGTTGCTCAGGTCATGTGACCCTGCGCCTCAGGTGTTGCTCAGGTCATGTGACCCTGCGCCTCAGGTGTTGCTCAGGTCATGTGACCCTGCGCCTCATGTGTTGCTCAGGTCATGTGACCCTGCTTGTCACCTTCGCTTGCAGGTGCACCTTTGTGTACGGCACACCCACCATGTTTGTGGACATGATCCACCAGCCTGACCTGCACCTCTATGACCTCACCTCTCTGCTGGCAGGTCAGCCACTCACTCAGTGTGTGTGTGTGTGTGTGTGTGTGTGTGTGTGTGTGTGTGTGTGTGTGTGTGTGTGTCTGTGAGTGTGTTTGCATGCCTTTATGTGTGTGTGTGTGTGTGTGTGTGTCTGTGTGTCTGTGAGTGTGTTTGCATGCCTTTATGTGTGTGTGTGTGTGTGTGTGTCTGTGAGTGTGTTTGTGTCTGTGAGTGTGTTTGCATGCCTTTATGTGTGTGTGTGTGTGTTTGCATACCTTTACATGTGTGTGTGTGTGTGTGCGTGTGTTTGCATACCTTTACGTGTGTGTGTGTGTGTGTTTGCATACCTTTACGTGTGTGTGTGTGTGTGTGCGTGTGCGTGTGTTTGCATACCTTTACGTGTGTGTGTGTTTGCATACCTTTACGTGTGTGTGTGTGTTTGCATATCTTTACGTGTGTGTGTGTGTGTGCGTGTGTTTGCATACCTTTACGTGTGTGTGTGTGTGTTTGCATATCTTTACGTGTGTGTGTGTGTGTTTGCATATCTTTACGTGTGTGTGTGTGTGTTTGCATACCTTTACGTGTGTGTGTGTGTGTGTGTGCGTGTGTTTGCATACCTTTTACGTGTGTGTGTGTTTGCATATCTTTACGTGTGTGTGCGTGTGTTTGCATACCTTTACGTGTGTGTGTGTGTGCGTGTGTTTGCATACCTTTACGTGTGTGTGTGTGTGTGTTTGCATATCTTTACGTGTGTGTGTGTGTGTTTGCATACCTTTACGTGTGTGTGTGTGTGTGTGCGTGTGTTTGCATACCTTTTACGTGTGTGTTTGCATATCTTTACGTGTGTGTGTGTGTGTTTGCATATCTTTACGTGTGTGTGCGTGTGTTTGCATACCTTTACGTGTGTGCGTGTGTTTGCATACCTTTTACGTGTGTCTGTGTGTGTTTGCATATCTTTACGTGTGTGTGTGTGTGTTTGCATATCTTTTACGTGTGTGTGTGTGTGTTTGCATATCTTTACGTGTGTCTGTGTGTTTGCATACCTTTACGTGTGCGTGTGTTTGCATACCTTTACATGTGTGTGTGTGTGTGTGTATGTGTGCGTGCGTGTGTTTGCATACCTTTACATGTGTGTGTGTGTGTGTGTGTGTGTATGTGTGCGTGCGTGTGTTTGCATACCTTTACATGTGTGTGTGTGTGTGTGTGTGTGTGTGTGTGTGTGTGTGCAGGCGTCATCGCTGGCTCGCCGTGTCCTCCAGAGCTGGCAAAGAAGGTGATGTCCATCATGGGAATCAAGGAAGTCACAGTGAGTGATGTTGTCCACTAGAGGGAGACAAATCTCAGATACACACCTTTCATTATTATTATTTCTTATCATTCTTGTCATTTATTACACTATTATTATATAGTTGTATCATTTATTACACTATTATTGTATAGTTGTATCATTTATTACACTATTATTGTATAGTTGTATCATTTATTACACTATTATTGTATAGTTGTATCATTTATTACACTATTATTATATAGTTGTATCATTTATTACACTATTATTGTATAGTTGTATCATTTATTACACTATTATTGTATAGTTGTATCATTTATTACACTATTATTATATAGTTGTATCATTTATTACACTATTATTGTATAGTTGTATCATTTATTACACTATTATTGTATAGTTGTATCATTTATTACACTATTGTATAGTTGTATCATTTATTACACTATTATTATATAGTTGTATCATTTATTACACTATCATTATATAGTTGTATCATTTATTACACTATCATTGTATAGTTGTATCATTTATTACACTATTATTATATAGTTGTATCATTTATTACACTATTATTATATAGTTGTATCATTTATTACACTATTATTGTATAGTTGTATCATTTATTACACTATTATTGTATAGTTGTATCATTTATTACACTATTATTATATAGTTGTATCATTTATTACACTATTATTGTATAGTTGTATCATTTATTACACTATTATTATATAGTTGTATCATTTATTACACTATTATATAGTTGTATCATTTATTACACTATTATTGTATAGTTGTATCATTTATTACACTATTATTATATAGTTGTATCATTTATTACACTATTACATAGTTGTATCATTTATTACACTATTATTATATAGTTGTATCATTTATTACACTATTATATAGTTGTATCATTTATTACACTATTATTGTATAGTTGTATCATTTATTACACTATTATTATATAGTTGTATCATTTATTACACTATTATTATATAGTTGTATCATTTATTACACTATTATTGTATAGTTGTATCATTTATTACACTATTATTATATAGTTGTATCATTTATTACACTATTATATAGTTGTATCATTTATTACACTATTATTGTATAGTTGTATCATTTATTACACTATTATTGTATAGTTGTATCATTTATTACACTATTATTGTATAGTTGTATCATTTATTACACTATTATTGTATAGTTGTATCATTTATTACACTATTGTATAGTTGTATCATTTATTACACTATTATTATATAGTTGTATCATTTATTACACTATCATTATATAGTTGTATCATTTATTACACTATCATTGTATAGTTGTATCATTTATTACACTATTATTATATAGTTGTATCATTTATTACACTATTATTATATAGTTGTATCATTTATTACACTATTATTGTATAGTTGTATCATTTATTACACTATTATTGTATAGTTGTATCATTTATTACACTATTATTATATAGTTGTATCATTTATTACACTATTATTGTATAGTTGTATCATTTATTACACTATTATTATATAGTTGTATCATTTATTACACTATTATATAGTTGTATCATTTATTACACTATTATTGTATAGTTGTATCATTTATTACACTATTATTATATAGTTGTATCATTTATTACACTATTACATAGTTGTATCATTTATTACACTATTATTATATAGTTGTATCATTTATTACACTATTATATAGTTGTATCATTTATTACACTATTATTGTATAGTTGTATCATTTATTACACTATTATTATATAGTTGTATCATTTATTACACTATTATTATATAGTTGTATCATTTATTACACTATTATTGTATAGTTGTATCATTTATTACACTATTATTATATAGTTGTATCATTTATTACACTATTATATAGTTGTATCATTTATTACACTATTATTGTATAGTTGTATCATTTATTACACTATTATTGTATAGTTGTATCATTTATTACACTATTATTGTATAGTTGTATCATTTATTACACTATTATTGTATAGTTGTATCATTTATTACACTATTGTATAGTTGTATCATTTATTACACTATTATTATATAGTTGTATCATTTATTACACTATCATTATATAGTTGTATCATTTATTACACTATCATTGTATAGTTGTATCATTTATTACACTATTATTATATAGTTGTATCATTTATTACACTATTATTATATAGTTGTATCATTTATTACACTATTATTGTATAGTTGTATCATTTATTACACTATTATTGTATAGTTGTATCATTTATTACACTATTATTATATAGTTGTATCATTTATTACACTATTATTGTATAGTTGTATCATTTATTACACTATTATTATATAGTTGTATCATTTATTACACTATTATATAGTTGTATCATTTATTACACTATTATTGTATAGTTGTATCATTTATTACACTATTATTATATAGTTGTATCATTTATTACACTATTACATAGTTGTATCATTTATTACACTATTATTATATAGTTGTATCATTTATTACACTATTATATAGTTGTATCATTTATTACACTATTATTGTATAGTTGTATCATTTATTACACTATTATTATATAGTTGTATCATTTATTACACTATTATTATATAGTTGTATCATTTATTACACTATTATTGTATAGTTGTATCATTTATTACACTATTATTATATAGTTGTATCATTTATTACACTATTATATAGTTGTATCATTTATTACACTATTATTGTATAGTTGTATCATTTATTACACTATTATTGTATAGTTGTATCATTTATTACACTATTATTGTATAGTTGTATCATTTATTACACTATTATTATATAGTTGTATCATTTATTACACTATTATTATATAGTTGTATCATTTATTACACTATTATTATATAGTTGTATCATTTATTACACTATTATTGTATAGTTGTATCATTTATTACACTATTATTATATAGTTGTATCATTTATTACACTATTATTGTATAGTTGTATCATTTATTACACTATTATTGTATAGTTGTATCATTTATTACACTATTATATAGTTGTATCATTTATTACACTATTATTGTATAGTTGTATCATTTATTACACTATCATTATATAGTTGTATCATTTATTACACTATTATTATATAGTTGTATCATTTATTACACTATTATTGTATAGTTGTATCATTTATTACACTATTATTATATAGTTGTATCATTTATTACACTATTATTGTATAGTTGTATCATTTATTACACTATTATTGTATAGTTGTATCATTTATTACACTATTATTATATAGTTTTATCATTTATTACGCTATTATTATATAGTTGTATCATTTATTACACTATTATATAGTTGTATCATTTATTACACTATTATTGTATAGTTGTATCATTTATTACACTATCATTATATAGTTGTATCATTTATTACACTATTATTATATAGTTGTATCATTTATTACACTATTATTATGTGCAACGTTTCTTTATTGCGTGTAAAGTCGCATCATCAAGTCGATGCCAACAATTTGACGCCAACAACAAGCTGAGCTGGCTAACAGGTTAGCATAAAGAAGTGAAAGTGAAAGTTGTTGTGCCAGGAAACAGAAGGAGTGTGTCAGCTGTTTATTGACGAGCGGCCATCTTGGCCTTCTTGGCCTTCACCTTGCAGCCCGTCAAGGCGGCGCTCTCGCCCACCTGCTTGCCTCGCTCAGGTGGCGGCCCAGCACACACTGCGTCTGCTCGCTGGCTCCGCCCCTCCATCCACCTGTGGGACCACACCAGCTGTTGGTGGGGGCGGGTGGGGGGTTTGTGTGTAAGTCTGTGTGTGTGTGTGAGTCTGTGTGTGTGTGTAGTCTGTGAGCGTGCACGTGAGTGTGTGTGTTTAAATCTGTGAGCGTGCACGTGAGTGTGTGTGTTTAAATCTGTGAGCGTGCACGTGAGTGTGTGTTTAAGTGTGTGAGCGTGCACGTGAGTGTGTGTGTTTAAATCTGTGAGCGTGCACGTGAGTGTGTGAGCGTGCACGTGAGTGTGTGTGTTTAAATCTGTGAGCGTGCACGTGAGTGTGTGTGTTTAAGTGTGTGAGCGTGCACGTGAGTGTGTGTGTGCAGGGGGCGGGGCTATTACCTGCGTAGAGGTGCCAGCTGGCAGGTACAAGTCCAGGGGTTGTTGTTGAGCGTGAAGTTGGCGAGTGTTGACAAGTTGAGACTTGAGGGCAGCGAGTGCAGTTTGTTGTTGTCCAGGTGCAGTGAGGTGAGCGCGGTCACGCCCACAAAGGCGGCGGGGGACATCTGCAGGGAGAGAAGAAGAGTCAACACCGCCAGTTTGTGGCCACGCCCACAAAGGCGGCGGGGGACACGTGCAGGAAGACAAGAAGAGTCAACACCGCCAGTTTGTGGCCACGCCCACAAAGGCGGCGGGGGACACGTGCAGGAAGACAAGAAGAGTCAACACCGCCAGTTTGTGGGCGTGGCCACAAGGGCGGCGGGGGACATGTGCAGGAAGAGAAGAAGAGTCAACACCGCCAGTTTGTGGGCGTGGCCACAAGGGCGGCGGGGGACATGTGCAGGAAGAGAAGAAGAGTCAACACCGCCAGTTTGTGGGCGTGGCCACAAGGGCGGCGGGGAACATGTGCAGGAAGAGAAGAAGAGTCAACACCGCCAGTTTGTGGGCGTGGCCACAAGGGCGGCGGGGGACATGTGCAGGAAGAGAAGAAGAGTCAACACCGCCAGTTTGTGGGCGTGGCCACAAGGGCGGCGGGGAACATGTGCAGGAAGAGAAGAAGAGTCAACACCGCCAGTTTGTGGGCGTGGCCACAAGGGCGGCGGGGGACACGTGCAGGAAGACAAGAAGAGTCAACACCGCCAGTTTGTGGGCGTGGCCACAAGGGCGGCGGGGGACATGTGCAGGAAGAGAAGAAGAGTCAACACCGCCAGTTTGTGGGCGTGGCCACAAGGGCGGCGGGGAACATGTGCAGGAAGAGAAGAAGAGTCAACACCGCCAGGCGCTAAAATCTTCGTCCAGGTGTGACTCCACAAAGTGAGAAAAGCTCTTTGGAAATTTCCACTGCGGCGCCGCCATCCAGCAGGGAAGATGGCCGCCATCCAGCAGGGAAGATGGCCGCCATCCAGCAGGGAAGATGGCCGCCGTCCAGCAGGGAAGATGGCCGCCATCCAGCAGGGAAGATGGCCGCCGTCCAGCAGGGAAGATGGCCGCCATCCAGCAGGGAAGATGGCCGCCGTCCAGCCTGCGGTGGGAAGCGTTTGTGTGCGCAGGCTAAAAATAGCGTGTTTACCTGGGCTGTGGAAAGAAAGATGGAGTGTGGCCCCGCCCACTGACCTTCTCCAAGCCCATGTGGTCCAAGTGGAGCTTCTCCACGTAGCGGCCGAAGCTCTGGAAGGCGTGGTCGGGGAGGCTCCTCATGGGGTTCCTGCTCAGCACCAACTCCTCCAGCACGCGCAGCTTGCTGAGGGCGGCGGCGGGATAGGCGGCCATCTTGTTGCGGTCCAGGTGCAGCACGGCCAGGTTCTCCACGGCGTCCAGGGAGCCGGCGTGCAGCGTGCTCAGCTCGTTAGCGCTCAGGTGCAGCCAGCGCAGATCTTTGGCGCCGGCGAAGGCTCTGGGCCGCAGCTGGCGAAGCTTGTTGTGGTCCAGGCGCAGCACGAAGAGGTTGACCAGCGGCGAGAACATTCCCTTGGCCAGCTCGCCCATCCGGTTGTGGTCCAGGTGGAGGTAGGTGAGCTGGGCCAGGTCGTGGAAGGCGGAGGGCTGGATGCTGCTGATGTGGTTGTGGGACAGGTAAAGGTAGACCAGCTTGGTCAGCCCCTTGAAGGCGTGCGCGGCGATGTGGCGCAGCTGGCAGTGTTGCATGTGCAGCGACACCAGGCCGCCGCTCTCGCCCAAGGCGCCGCTGGGAACGCCGCCCAGCGCGTTCCTCTGCAGGTTGAGCAGCCGGGTGGACTGGGACACGCGGGGGATCTTCTTCAGGCCCACGCCGTCACAGATGACGTGCTGCAGGTCGCCGTGGCAATGGCAGGGTTCCGGGCACTGGCTGGGCGCCCCCCCGGCCATCCGGAAGGTGCCCAGCAGCAGCAGCAGCAGGCAGCGCATGTCGTCTGAGCGCAGACTGAGCGGGCGCGGGGGAAAGGGGAGTGGGCGGGGTCCTGATTGAGGGAGGACGCCCCTCAGACGAACACTGCTCACATTGACAAGCTCCGTGAGAGGAAGTGTGACCTTTCTTCATCCCCACATTCCTGGCACGGAACTTTGGACGAGGGAACTGCACACTTTCACATTCATCAGGAGGCACGGCCCTTTTTTGCAGTCTAAACATTAAAAGGACGCTAGTAAGAGGCAGCTAATGGGAGTGCCCTTCAAAGCCTCTAAGACACCTTCAAGACCCGCCATCAACGTTTTATATATGTAATAACACCTTCATAACAACATGTCATATGTACAATATACACACTGCAAGTATATATATCATGTAGTAACAGACACCTTCATAACAACATGTAATAAAGTATATATATATATATATATATATACAAACCCTGTTTCCATATGAGTTGGGAAATGGTGTTAGATGTAAATATAAACAGAATACAATGATTTGCAAATCCTTTTCAAGCCATATTCAGTTGAATATGCTACAAAGACAACATATTTCATGTTCAAACTCATAAAATGTATTTATTTTTGCAAATAATATTTAAGTTATAATTTCATGGCTGCAACACGTGCCAAAGTAGTTGTGAAAGGGCATGTTCACCACTGTGTTACATGGCCTTTCCTTTTAACAACACTCAGTAAAGGATTGGGAAGTGAGGAAACTAATTGTTGAAGCTTTGAAAGTGGAATTCTTTTCCATTCTTGTTTTATGTAGAGCTTCAGTGGTTCAACAGTCCGGGGTCTCCGCTGGCGTATTTTAGGCTTCATAATGCGCCACACATTTTCCATGGGAGACAGGTCTGGACTGCAGGCGGGCCAGGAAAGTACCCGCACTCTTTTACTTTGAAGCCACGTTGTTGTAACACGTGCTGAATGTGGCTTAGCATTGTCTTGCTGAAATAAGCAGGGGCGTCCATGATGGCAACATATGTTGTTCCAAAAGCTGTATGTACCTTTCAGCATTAATGGTGCCTTCACAGATGTGTAAGTTACCCATGTCTTGGCCACTAATACACCCCCATACCATCACACATGCTGCCTTTTACACTTTGCGTGGATAACAGTCTGGATGGTTCACTTCCCCTTTGGGGCGGATGACACGATGTGGAATATTTCCAAAAACAATTTGAAATGTGGACTCGTCAGACCACAGAACACTTTTCCACTTTGCATGAGTCCATCTTAGATGATCTCGGGCCCAGAGAAGCCGGCGGCGTTTCTGGGTGTTGTTGATAAATGGCTTTGGCTTTGCATAGGAGAGTTTTAACTTGCACTTACAGATGTAGCGACCAACTGTAGTTACTGACAGTGGTTTTCTGAAGTGTTCCTGAGCCCATGTGGTGATATCCTTTAGAGATTGATGTCGCTTTTTGATACAGTGCCGTCTGAGGGATGGAAGGTCACGCTCATTCAATGTTGGTTTCCGGCCATGCTGCTTACCTGCAGTGATTTCTCCACATTCTCTCAACCTTTTGATGATATTATGGAGCGTAGATGTTGAAATCACTACATTTCTTGCAATTGCACTTTGAGAAATGTTGTTCTTAAACTGTTTGACTATTTGCTCACGCACTTGTGGACAAAGTGGTGACCCTCGCCCCATCCTTTCTGGTGAAAGACTGAGCAGTTTTTGGGAAGCTGTTTTTATCCCCAATCATGGCACCCACCTGTTCCCAATTAGCCTGCACACCTGTGGGATGTTCCAAATAAGTGTTTGATGAGCATTCCTCAACTTTATCAGTATTTATTGCCACCTTTCCCAACTTCTTTGTCACGTGTTGCTGGCAACAAATTCTAAAGTTAATGATTATTTGCAAAAAAATTTTTTTTTATCAGTTTGAACATGAAATATGTTGTCTTTGTAGCATATTCAACTGAATATGGCTTGAAAATGATTTGCAAATCATTGTATTCACTTTATATTTACATCTAACACCATTTCACAACTCATATGGAAACAGGGTTTGTATAATGTAGTAACAGACACCTTCATAACAATATGCAATAAACCATATATATATATATATATATATATATATATATATATATATATATATATATATATATATATATATATATATATATATATATATTGTATATAATATAGTAACAGACATCTTCATAACAACATGTAATAAAGTATATATATAATGTAGTAACAGACACCTTCATAACAATAGGTAATAAAGTATATATATATATATATATATATATATATATATATATATATATATATATATATATATATATATATATATATACATATATATATATATATATATATATATATACACTGTATAATGTAGTACCAGACACCTTCATAACAACATGTAATAAAGTATATATATATAATGTAGTAACAGACACCTTTATAAAGTATATATATATATATATATATATATATATATATATATATATATATATATATATATATATAATGTAGTAACAGACACCTTCATAACAACATGTAATAAAGTATATATATATATATATATATATATATATATATATATATATATATATATATATATATATATATATATATATAATGTAGTAACAGACACCTTCATAACAATATGTAAGAAAGTATTGTTGCGTTTGACCAGATGTTCCTCCAGGGAATTTAAGTTTCTGGTCACTCCCAAGTTCTTTTTATGGCACATAAGTTTAAATTGATCACCAGGCAGTAGTTGGTATTTTGCGGTTCATTCTCAAAGCTTTGAAAACAAACGTGAGACCAATCCAGTACAGAAGCGTTCCCTAGCCCAGCCAAGATCGATCTCCCCCAAAACCCACGGAAGTGCTGTGTTCTTCAATCAGTCCCTCGCTCCCACCCCCCGGAGACGTTCTGTTCTACCCCCTCTTCCCCTCCCTCCTCCCCATCTGTTGTCTGCTAGCCCAGCACTGCGTTGTGCCCCTTATCTCAAGAATGTTATGGGAATCTCAAGCAGAGAGAATATTCAACGCTCTGACTCTCTCAGCAAGGACACTCGTAATGCAAGCACTTTGTACCAGACGAAACATTAGCTGATTAAAATATGACTATAGGAGATATAAAAAAGAAGTAACTATTAAATATGGATATATGTAATTATCCACTTCCGTCAATCCCCCTTCAAGATCTTCTAAAAAGATCTTTACCATTAGTACAACACTTAGAAAGCACGCCCCACATTAAAGTAGGTGCTGTTTTTTTTTTTTTGGAGCAAGCTAGCAATAAAACAACAGCATAGTTACATGGGAGATAGATGGAGGGAGTCCACGTCAATGTCGTCATGGTCAGGGAAGGAAACCAACAATTCTCGAAAGTCTCCATTTTGCTTGACCCCCTTCAAAGACATAACGAGTCCAGTAACAGGGTGGGGTTGACCTTCTACAGTTCTAACAATGATGCGGGTGCATAAAGACTTAGCACAAGGGGCGATAAAGCAACCACATGAGGCTATGATGGCCAAAAAAACTCCAATTGAGACCAGGACAGACTTAATTAGGTCAGTCCACCTGCCAAATGTGCTCTGTAGCCAATCTTTGAAGGGGTCAGAGACCCCTGAAACTTCAGTAAGTTCCTTAGACAGGGTCTGGAGGCCCTCTAAGGCCCTCTGAACTGAACCATCGGGGGCAGTGTTGTTAGGAATGAAGGTACAGCATTGGTCACCAAACATTGCACACACACCTTCTTCCTTGGCTAGGATGCGATCAAGGGCTATGCGGTTCTGGATGGCCATGTGGGAGGTCGGGTCAAGTTGTTCAGCAAGTCCTTCAACGGCGTCACGAGTCAGGTTGGTCAGTCTCAACAGATTATAAAAAACATAGTTAATGCGTTCAACATTTTTAGTAGCAGTCACAGGGAAAATAGCACCATAGATTGCTAATAATCAAATGTAAACAATCAAATGCAGATACTTTTTCTTATGCCTTCTGATCCCTCTCTCTCTCTCTCTCTCTCTATGTCCACTACTTGATGTCCATACCCCCCCCCCCTCCTCCACACCCCTGATTGTAAATAATGTAAATAATTCAATGTGATTATCTTGTGTGATGACTGTATTATGATGATAGTATATATGATAGTATATATCTGTATCATCAATCAATTTAAGTGGACCCCGACTTAAACAAGTTGAAAAACTTATTCGGGTGTTACCATTTAGTGGTCAATTGTACGGAATATGTACTTCACTGTGCAACCTACTAATAAAAGTCTCAATCAATAAAAAAAAAACAATGACAGGAAGGTTTTCGAAACCTGCACAGGATTCACACCACAATTTATGTTGTGAGGGGACCCCCCTAGGTTGGCCTATTGCATCAAAGTAAACACCATCAGGGTTTCTCGTCAAATCGAAGGAGCCCGTTACACTCCTCCGAGATAAAACATGGCGGCGTCGGCAGGGAGTTAGAGAGGCAGCTGAAACAGGAGTTCCAAGGGGTGTTAATTTGGTACCCACTAGGGTGAGTGGGGTCACCAGTCTAACCATAGCACAAAGCCCAACGGCTGACGTCGGGATTGTAATGTACAATCTGTGCTCCCCACAATACCAGAATAAGTCAGCTCGTGCCCAAGGGCCTATCCTTGAGCCATCTATCAGTGTGGTGCACCAGGAAGGGTTAATGTCACCCAAATTGTTGGGGGACGAAGAGGGTCCTGTAAATTGAAAACACATGTAATTCAGCTTTTGGGCCACAAAGGGAAGAAGTCGGATGGAATTGTCTACAGGAGGGTATACACTAGCCAACAAATCGCACCCTGGCGGCGTGGGTTCAGAGAACAAGGAGATAAGACAGTTTGAGCCATTTATGTCAGTCAACTTAAAAGGGGCGGGATAAGTGTGGGGAAAGGGACGTCCAGCGGAACAAGCAACACAGTCACCCAGGTTTTGGCATCCACCTGAGCCACAGGTTGTCTGCACCCGCTCCTAAGGTCAAAGTTACCAGGCCTTCGGTGGTGATGTCATTAGCACGCACAGATGTGAGAGCCTTTGAAACACCACCGAGGTGGGGTGGTACTTTAGGTGCTACAGAAGGTGTAGAGGTAGTTAACGCCCTCTCAAGGACATTAATTTTAATAATTCCTTTAGAGTCTGTATCAGTCAGGTCAACCCCCAAAACAACATAAAAGGGACGATGGGCACAACTTACCAGAGTATGTTGTTTGCATCCGACGGGGGCAGTGGCCTAATCAAAGTCTGGGCGGGTCGTTTAAATAATATGACGCCGCGCGATAGGCGAAAGACCAGTCCATCCATTTTATCATATTTGTCTCATTAATTATCGGTTCTATTTATAAATAGTTGATTTATATAGGCTAGTAAGGTAAAGTTTTGTACCTGACAAGTTTCGGCTATCTTGCTTCTAATCCATCCCACCTCAGGTGGGATGGAACAATCCATATAACACGTCACAGATGACGTCACACTAACATCACGTGACACCTCTGAGGAAGGCTGCAGAAGCAAGATAGCCGAAACTTGTCAGGTACAAAACTTTACCTTACTAGCCTATATAAATCAACTATTTATAAATACACATTAGTAGGCTAAATGAACCTCTTTAACAAATTATCGGTTCTTTCGCTGCATTTCGTTTTTCTCTCACTTTTTTTCCCATTGCCACCAGCTCACGCACACACACACACACACACACAAGCAATCAGCAGCACACACACACAAGCAAGTGCTTACACACACACACACACACACACACACACACACACACACACACACACACACACACACACACACACACACACACACACACACACACACACACACACACACACACACACACACACACACACACACACAAGCAAAAAGCTTCACGAAAGCTCTCTGTCTTCGTTTCACTTTACCATAAAACTTCCAGTTCCTTTTCTTAATTTACCAAACGTTTGAGTTCTTGACTTTACGAGTGTTGTAAACTCCCTCTTAACCCTTTCAAGGAACGTTCTCTTTTTTTTTTTCTTTTTAAACTCTACCTGCTAATTTCATTGTCGACAACAGTACATTCAATTGACCATTAAACAGTAATGATTCATCACATTTTTCCCTGACCGCCATCACATTCCTGTCTGTCACACTCCGTGGCCATTGTGTCTATTTCCTTTTTTCCAGTGTCCAAAGCCACAAGGATCTCGCAACCCGGGAATCTTTATTGTACCTTTTACAAATGGCCTCCAGCTGTTTCCTTACGTTTCAGTGCCGTATCGCACTAGGATCTCGCAACCCGGGAATCTTTATTGTACCTTTTACAAATGGCCTCCAGCCGTTTCCTTACGTTTCAGTGCTGTATCGCACTAGGATCTCGCAACCCGAGCTCGTTAAGGGAAGACCAAATTCCCAGGGTAAGTTTACACCCAACTATTAGTTCACTCGTCAATGAAACTGCCCGTCACGGTAGTCTAGACACAATGACGTGAGTTGACCACTATGTACAACTATTATGTAATGGCAGGTTCAGCAAAAATGCAATAAATCTATCAAAATCACCACTCTGTGCCTGGGATACAAAACAGTGTTTGACTTGCAAACTTCAGTTCAGACTCCTAATGCAGATTTTAGAAAAAGGCTCTGCTTACCTTAACTTTTTTGGCCAAGTGAGTCTGCGCAGAAGATTGCAAGAAGTCGTCAATCAACAGCGTGCCATCCCGGACGAGCCCCCAAATTGTTGCGTTTGACCAGATGTTCCTCCAGGGAATTTAAGTTTCTGGTCACTCCCAAGTTCTTTTTATGGCACATAAGCTAAAGTTTAAATTGATCACCAGGCAGTAGTTGGTATTTTGTGGTTTATTCTCAAAGCTTTGAAAACAAACGTGAGACCAATCCAGTACAGAAGCGTTCCCTAGCCCAGCCAAGATCGATCTCCCCCAAAACCCACGGAAGTGCTGTGTTCTTCAATTCGTCCCTCGCTCCCACCCCCCAGAGACGTTCTGTTCTACCCCCTCTTCCCCTCCCTCCTCCCCACCTGTTGTCTGCTAGCCCAGCACCGCTTTGTGCCCCTTATCTCAAGAATGTTATGGGAATCTCAAGCAGAGAGAATATTCAACGCTCTGACTCTCTCAGCAAGGACACTCGTAATGCAAGCACTTTGTACCAGACGAAACATTAGCTGATTAAAATATGACTATAGGAGATATAAAAGAAGTAACTATTAAATATGGATATATGTAATTATCCACTTCCATCAGTATATATATATATATATATATATATATATACATATATATATATATATATATATATATATATATATATATATATATATATATATATATATATATGTATCATGTAGTAACAGACACCTTCATAACAACATGTAATAAAGTATATATATATATAATGTATATATATATATATATATATATATATATATATATATATATATATATATATATATATATATATATATATAATGTAGTAACAGACACCTTCATAACAACATGTAATAAAGTATATATATATATAATGTAGTAACAGACACCTTCATAACAATATGTAATAAAGTATATATATATATAATGTAGTAACAGACACCTTCATAACAACATGTAATAAAGTATATATATATACATAAAATGTAGTAACAGAGACCTTCATAACAACATGTAATAAAGTATATATATATATATATATATATATATATATATATATATATATATAATGTAGTAACAGACACCTTCATAACATGTAATAAAGTATATATAATGTAGTAACAGACACCTTCATAACAACATGTAATAAAGTATATATATATATATATATATATATATATATATATATATATATATATATATGTATATATATATATATATATATATAATGTAGTAACAGACACCTTCATAACAATATGTAACAAAGTATATATAAATATATATACATATACATATATATATATATATATATATATATATATATATATATATATATATATATATATATATATATATATATATATATATATATATATATATACATACATATATATACACTACTGTTCAAAAGTTTGGGGTCACCCAAACAATTTAGTGTTCGAGCCTTCATTTCTAAGAACAAGAATAGACTGTGGAGTTTCAGATGAAAGTTCTCTTTTTCTGGCCATTTTGAGCGTTTAATTGAGCCCACAAATGTGATGCTCCAGAAAGTCAATCTGCTCAAAGGAAGGTCAGTTTTGTAGCTTGTGTAAGGAGCTAAAGTGTTTTCAGATGTGTGAACATGATTGCACAAGGGTTTTCTAATCATCAATTAGCCTTCTGAGCCAATGAGCAAACACATTGTACCATTAGAACACTGGAGTGATAGTTGCTGGAAATGGGCCTCTATACACCTATGTAGATATTGCACCAAAAAGCAGACATTTGCAGCTAGAATAGTCATTTAGCACATTAGCAATGTATAGAGTGTATTTCTGTAAAGTTAAGACTAGTTTAAAGTTATCTTCATTGAAAAGTACAGTGCTTTTCCTTCAAAAATAACCACATTTACATGTGACCCCAAACTTTTGAATGCTAGTGTATATATATATAATGTAGTAACAGACACCTTCATAACAATATGTAATAAAGTACATATATATATATATGTATATATATATATATATATATATATATATATATATATATATATATATATATATATATATATATATATATATATATATATATATATAATGTAGTAACAGACACCTTCATAACAATATGTAATAAAGTACATATATATATATATATATATATATATATATATATAATGTAGTAACAGACACCTTCATAACAATATGTAATAAAGTACATATATATATATATATATATATATATATATATATATATATATATATATATATAATGTAGTAACAGACACCTTCATAACAATATGTAATAAAGTACATATATATATATATATATATATATATATATATATATATATATATATATATATATATATATATATATATATATATATATATATATATATAATGTAGTAACAGACACCTTCATAACAATATGTAATAAAGTATATATATATATATATATATATATATATATATATATATATATATATATATATATATATATATATATATAATGTAGTAACAGACACCTTCATACCAATATGTAATAAAGTATATATATATATATAATGTAGTAACAGACACCTTCATAACAATATGTAATAAAGTATATATATATATATATATATATATATATATATATACATATATATATATATATATGTATATATATATATATATATATATATATATATATATATATATATATATAATGTAGTAACAGACACCTTCATAACAATATGTAATAAAGTATATATATATATATATATATATATATATATATATATATATATATATATATATATATATATATATATATATATAATGTAGTAACAGACACCATCATAACAACATGTAATAAAGTATGTATATATATATATATATATATATATATATATATATACATATATATATATATATATATATAATGTAGTAACAGACACCATCATAACAACATGTAATAAAGTATGTATATCATGTAGATAGGATATGGAACCACAGAGAACAGTCCTGTGACATTCTGTGGCTCGCCCTTGGACAACCTGGAGAGGAAGTGTGAGACTGTGGGCTACATCATGGACCACACTGAGGTACCGCCCACTCACCCACTCACCCACTCACCCACTCACCCACTTGCCCACAGCACATTTTCAAAGCCAAAGATTGCATCACATGTTGTGGGCGTGTCCACAGGCTAAAATTGTGAACCCAAGCAGCGGGGAGATGGTTCCTCTGGGGTGTTCAGGTGAGATCCTGATCCGTGGCTACTGTGTCATGTTGGGGTACTGGAACGACCCCCACATGACACACCTGTGCATCACTTGGTTCCTCTGGGGTGTTCAGGTGAGATCCTGATCCGTGGCTACTGTGTCATGTTGGGGTACTGGAACGACCCCCACATGACACACCTGTGCATCACTTGGTTCCTCTGGGGTGTTCAGGTGAGATCCTGATCCGTGGCTACTGTGTCATGTTGGGGTACTGGAACGACCCCCACATGACACACCTGTGCATCACTCCAGATGGATGGTACAAGACCGGGTGAGTCCACCACACCCACAACTGTTGGCACACTGCTTCTATATATGTGTGTGTGTGTGTACTTGTGTGTGTGCGTACTTGTGTGTGTGCGTATGTGTGTGTACTTGTGTGTGTGTACATGTGTGTATGTGTGTGTACTTGTGTGTATGTGTGTACGTGTATGTGTGTGTACGTGTGTGTGTGTGTACGTGTGTGTGTGTATGTGTGTACGTGTATGTGTGTGTACGTGTGTGTGTATGTGTGTGTACTTGTGTGTGTGTATGTGTGTGTACGTGTGTGTGTATGTGTGTGTACGCGCGTGTGTGTGTATGTACTTGTGTGTGTGTGTATGTGTGTACGTGTGTGTGTGCGTGTATGTGTGTGTACTTGTGTGTGTGTGTGTATGTGTGTACGTGTGTGTCTGTGTACGTGTGTGTGTGTCTGTGTACGTGTGTGTGTGTATGTGTGTGTGTGCGTGTATGTGTGTGTACTTGTGTGTATGTGTGTACGTGTGTCTGTGTACGTGTGTGTGTCTGTGTACGTGTGTGTGTGTATATGTGTACGTGTGTGTGTGTATGTGTGTACGTGTGTGTGTGTGTGTGTTTGTGTACGTGTGTGTGTGTGTGTGTGTATACGTGTACGTGTGTGTGTGTATGTGTGTGTGTGTATGTGTGTGTGTGTGTGTGTATGTGTGTGTATGTGTGTGTATGTGTGTGTATGTGTGTGTGTGTGTGTGTGTGTGTGTGTGTGTGTGTGTCAGGGACCTGGGCAGCTTGGACGTGTTTGGCTACTGTCGCCTGCAAGGTCGCATCAAGGACATGATCATCCGAGGAGGAGAGAACATTTACCCTGCTGAGCTGGAACAGTTCATCCACACACACCCCAAAGTCAAAGAAGTGCAGGTGAGTGCACACCTTACACACCCTTCACCACCACTTCTCACCTGTGTGTGTGTGTCAGGTGGTGGGGGTGGATGACCCCCGCATGGGGGAAGAGATTTGTGCATGTGTGAAAGTGACAGATGACCAGGAACTCACTGAGGACGACATCAAGAATTTCTGCAGAGGAAAGGTAAGTGTCACCCTAACAAGTGTCACCTCAAATGTCACCTCAAGTGTCACCTCAAATGTCAGCTCAAGTGTCACCTCAAGTTTCACCCTAACGAGTGTCACCTCAATTGTCACCAAGTGTTACCTCAAGTTTCACCCTAACGAGTGTCACCTCAATTGTCACCTCAAGTGTTACCTCAAGTTTCACCCTAACGAGTGTCACCTCAAGTGTCACCTTAAGTGTCACCTCAAGTGTCACCCTAACGAGTGTCACCTCAATTGTCACCTCAAGTGTTACCTCAAGTTTCACCCTAACGAGTGTCACCTCAAATGTCACCTCAAATGTCACTTCAAGTTTCACCCTAACGAGTGTCACCTCAATTGTCACCTCAAGTTTCACCCTAACGAGTGTCACCTCAAGTGTCACCTCAAATGTCACCTCAAGTTTCACCCTAATGAGTGTCACCTCAAGTGTCACCTTAAGTGTCACCTCAAATGTCAGCTCAAGTGTCACCTCAAGTGTCACCTCAAGTTTCACCCTAACGAGTGTCACCTCAATTGTCACCAAGTGTTACCTCAAGTTTCACCCTAACGAGTGTCACCTCAATTGTCACCTCAAGTGTTACCTCAAGTTTCACCCTAACGAGTGTCACCTCAAGTGTCACCTTAAGTGTCACCTCAAGTGTCACCTCAAGTTTCACCCTAACGAGTGTCACCTCAATTGTCACCAAGTGTTACCTCAAGTTTCACCCTAACGAGTGTCACCTCAATTGTCACCTCAAGTGTTACCTCAAGTTTCACCCTAACGAGTGTCACCTCAAGTGTCACCTTAAGTGTCACCTCAAGTGTCACTTCAAGTTTCACCCTAACGAGTGTCACCTCAATTGTCACCTCAAGTTTCACCCTAACGAGTGTCACCTCAAGTGTCACCTTAAGTGTCACCTCAAGTGTCACTTCAAGTTTCACCCTAACGAGTGTCACCTCAATTGTCACCTCAAGTTTCACCCTAACAAGTGTCACCTCAAGTGTCACCTTAAGTGTCACCTCAAGTGTCACTTCAAGTTTCACCCTAACGAGTGTCACCTCAATTGTCACCTCAAGTTTCACCCTAACGAGTGTCACCTCAAGTGTCACCTTAAGTGTCACCTCAAGTGTCACCTCAAGTTTCACCCTAACGAGTGTCACCTCAATTGTCACCTCAAGTTTCACCCTAACGAGTGTCACCTCAAGTGTCACCTTAAGTGTCACCTCAAGTGTCACTTCAAGTTTCACCCTAACGAGTGTCACCTCAATTGTCACCTCAAGTTTCACCCTAACGAGTGTCACCTCAAGTGTCACCTTAAGTGTCACCTCAAGTGTCACCTCAAGTTTCACCCTAACGAGTGTCACCTCAAATGTCACCTCAAATGTCACTTCAAGTTTCACCCTAACGAGTGTCACCTCAAGTTTCACCCTAACGAGTGTCACCTCAAATGTCACCTCAAGTGTCACCTCAAGTTTCACCCTAACAAGTGTCACCTCAAGTGTCACCTCAAATGTCACTTCAAGTTTCACCCTAACGAGTGTCACCTCAAGTGTCACCTGAAGTTTCACCCTAACGAGTGTCACCTAAACTGTCACCTCAAATGTCACTTCATGTTTCACCCTAACGAGTGTCACCTCAAGTGTCACTTCAAGTGTCACCTCAAGTTTCACCCTAACGAGTGTCACCTCAAGTGTCACCTCAAGTTTCACCCTAACGAGTGTCACCTCAAGTGCCACGTCAAGTGTCACCTCAAGTGTCACCCTGACGAGTGTCGCCCTAACAAGTGTTACCCTAGCAAGTGTCACCCTAACGAGGGTCACCCTAATGAGTGTGGCCCTAACGAGTGTGGCCCTAACGAGTGTCACCCTGACGAGTGTCCCCCTAACGAGTGTCACCCTAACGAGTGACGCCCTAACGAGTGTCCCCCTAACAAGTTTCACCTTGACGAGTGTCACCCTAACGAGTGTGGCCCTAACGAGTGTGGCCTTAACGAGTGTGTGTGTGTGTGTTGCAGCTGTCCCACTTCAAGGTTCCTCGCTAATAAGTATCACCCTAACAAGTGTCACCCTAACGAGTGTGGCCCTAACGAGTGTGGCCCTAACGAGTGTGGCCTTAACGAGTGTGTGTGTGTGTGTGTTGCAGCTGTCCCACTTCAAGGTTCCTCGCTAATAAGTATCACCCTAACAAGTGTCACCCTAACGAGTGTGGCCCTAACGAGTGTGGCACTAACAAGTGTGTGTGTTGCAGCTGTCCCACTTCAAGGTTCCTTGCTAACAAGTGTCACCCTAACGAGTGTCACCCTAACGAGTGTGGCCCTAACAAGTGTGTGTGTGTGTGTGTGTGTGTTGCAGCTGTCCCACTTCAAGGTTCCTTGCTAACAAGTGTCACCCTAACGAGTGTCACCCTAACGAGTGTGGCCCTAACAAGTGTGTGTGTGTGTGTGTGTGTGTTGCAGCTGTCCCACTTCAAGGTTCCTTGCTAACAAGTGTCACCCTAACAAGTGTCACCCTAACGAGTGTGGCCCTAACAAGTGTGTGTGTGTGTGTGTGTGTGTTGCAGCTGTCCCACTTCAAGGTTCCTTGCTAACAAGTGTCACCCTAACAAGTGTCACCCTAACGAGTGTGGCCCTAACGAGTGTGTGTGTGTTGCAGCTGTCCCACTTCAAGGTTCCTCGCTACGTGGTCTTTGTGGGCAGTTTCCCGCTGACGGTGACTGGGAAGGTAAAGTTGAAGAATGAAATTAAGTCAGTGGTTAGGAAGCAAGGAGAAAGGAAGCAAGTGTACAAGTCAGCAAGTAGGAAGTGAATAAGGAAGCTGACGGGCACTTCCTGTTTCCTGTTTCCAGGTGCAGAAGCAGGAACTGCGTGCGCAGGTGCAGGAGCAGCTGGGGATCGGAATGAAAACATGAACTTCGTGTGTAATGTCTCCCTCTGGTGGCCTTCCCTAAAATGAGTCCTAGCTCCTCCCCTTCCTGTTTGTGGACAGGATGTAGTGTAGGGCTTTGGATGCTTTTGGACAGGAAGTGGATTTGTTTGTAAAAAGGCTTTAATACTGAATGAAACATCCTCAACTACAAAGAAGGTTCAAACGTCATAAACTGGCCACCTTCAAAATAAAAGCCCTAGAAGACGCCATATCCGTCGCTGTGTCGCTGTGTTGCCAGGGCAAAGGCGGGGTAGCCCTCGTAGGCGGCGTAGGCCGTCACGTCCTGACCCAGAGACTTCAGCTGGGAGGCGGACGGCGCTGGGCTCCCTAGAGCGTAACCTGCAAGAGAGGGCCATGCCTTCACTCCCTGCGCCCCGGCAGGACGCCAGCGTGTTAGCGGTGGGTACGGACCTTCACGTACCTGGGAAGGCGACTGTGGCCACGGCCTCTGCGGCGCCCTCCACCTGCAGGCCCAACGTGTGCAGCGTGTGCTCGGCGGCGTGCACCTTAGCTTCGTCCACGGCGGCGCTCAGCTTGGCGGGCGTGAAGGGGGGCCTGCGGGAAGCCAGCTACTCGGTCATACGACTACGGGAAGAAAGGAGCGGCGGCGGCGGCGAGGTAGGGTGCGTACGTGCTGGCGAGCGCCGGGATGCTGATCTTGTAGAGGAAGAGCGGCCGCTGGTCCGGTGCGATGGCCGAGTGCAGCTGGTACACGGGCTGACCCCAGTTGTTCTTCTGACACACTTCCTCCAGAACCTGCCACACAATCCTGGTCACCGGCTTCTCTTGCCTTCTGGCCGCAGGGGCGTGGGCTCTTACCTGCGGCGCCGGCTTAATGGCGCCCACCTTGATGCTCATGGTGGCCGGGGCGATGGGGGTCAGCTCCATCCCGGGCAGAAGGTCATAGAGCTTCTCCTCCGCCGGCTTGTCCGCCTTCGCCCCGAAGGAGGCTCCTCCCTCGCGGCACGCGGCTCCACCAGCCGCAGCGTAGCTAAGGTAGCCCCGCCCACCCAGCCCCCGCACCCCAGCGGCCCCTACAGGTACAGTCATGTAAATTTCTACAGGAGACCGAAAAGGCAGCGAAATCAATGAAATCACTTCAAATCAAGACAAGCAAGATCATCTCCTCCACTTTGGCAGATCATTCACAACATTCTCCGTGTTTGGTGATTCCAACTTCTACTGGACTGACCACGGCACAAGGCCGCCCACAGCACAAGACCGCCGGCGCTACTTTTGGACTCGTTAATGTCAAACATGCTAGTTAGCATAGCGCACAACAGGCTAGTTAGCATAGCTTAGAATTAGCATAGCACACAACACGGTAGTTAGCATAGGACATCATAGTTAGCATAGGATAGCACACGTTAGTTAGCATAAAATAAAACAGGTCAGTTAGCATAGATTTGAACATGACAGTTAGCATAGCACACCTTAGTTACCATAGCATAGCACACCCAAATTAGCATAGCTTAGAACACCTTAGTTAGCATAGGATAGAAAATGAAAGGTAGCACAATATAGTAGACCTTATTAGTATAACTTAGAACACATTAGTTAGCATAGCATGGAACATGAAAGTTAGCATAGAATAGAACACATTAGTTAGCATAGCATAATAGACGTTAGTTAGCATAACATAGGACATGTTAGTTGGCATAGCATGATAGACTAACGTTAGCGTAGGGCAGGTCTTGTGCGTCTGTCAACAGCCAGCAGAAGTGATTTGCTTGCAAAGGTAAACCGGAAAAAGAAAACGGCGCTCACCTCGCACGGAGGGCGTTCTGAGCAGACCGCGTCCTCCAACGTGACCTTTAGCCGCCGGGAAGCGGAACTGGCCAGGGACGGCGGCGTAAGCCTGCGGGGCGTAAAAGACGGGCGCACCAAGGTAGGCCACAGACGGGTCGTACACCTAAAGAGGGGGAGGGGACAGGTATTTCAGGTGTCATTCGACCTATCTAAGCTCCTCCCACCTGGCCCAAGGTGTAGGCGGCATAGTCGGCCTGCAGCAGTGAGCTTCCTCGTCCTCCCGTTCCTCGCGTGTAGCGCACATAGTTGTCCTTGTCCACTGGCTTGGCCAGCGTCACCTGGATGGGCGAGCCGTCCACAACCTGCCATCCAGAGACAGCGTTAGACCACGTTAGTCCACGTTAGACCACGTTAGACCCCGTTAGACCCAGTTAGTCCACGTTAGACGCCGTTAGTCCACATTAGTCCACGTTAGACCCCGTTAGTCCATGTTAGACCCCGTTAGACCACGTTAGACCACGTCAGTCCACGTTAGACCACGTTAGTCCACGTTAGTCCACGTTAGACCACTTTAGTCCACGTTAGTCCACGTTAGACCACGTTAGTCCATGATCGTCCACGTTAGTTCACGTTAGACCACGTTAGTCCATGTAAGACCACGTCAGTCCACGTTAGACCACGTTAGTCCATGATCGTCCACGTTAGTTCACGTTAGACCACGTTAGTCCACGTTAGACCACTTTAGTCCACGTTAGTCCACGTTAGACCACGTTAGTCCATGATCGTCCACGTTAGTTCACGTTAGACCACGTTAGTCCATGTAAGACCACGTCAGTCCACGTTAGACCACGTTAGTCCATGATCGTCCACGTTAGTTCACGTTAGACCACGTTAGTCCATGTAAGACCACGTCAGTCCACGTTAGACCACGTTAGTCCATGATCGTCCACGTTAGTTCACGTTAGACCACGTTAGTCCATGTAAGACCACGTCAGACCACGTTAGTCCACGTTAGACCCTGTTAGACCACGTTAGTTCACGTCAGACCACGTTAGACCACGTTAGTCCACGTTAGCATGTTTGACATTAGCGTGTTTGACCTTAACGTGTTTGACCTTAGCATGTTTGACCTTAGCTTGTTTGACCTTGGTGTGTTTGATGTGTTTGACCTCAGCATGTTTGACCTTAGCTTGTTTGACCTTGGTGTGTTTGACGTTGGCGTGTTTGACCTTAGCTTGTTTGACCTTGGTGTGTTTGACTTTGGCGCGTTTGACCTTAGTTTGTTTGACCTTAGCGTGTTTGACCTTGGTGTGTTTGACGTGTTTGACCTTAGCTTGTTTGACCTTGGTGTGTTTGATGTTGCCGTGTTTGACCTTGGTGTGTTTGACGTGTTCAACGTTAGCAGGTTTGACCTTGGTGTGTTGGACTTCGGTGTGTTTGACCTTAGCTTGTTTGACCTTAGCGTGTTTGACCTTGGTGTGTTTGACGTGTTCGACGTTAGCGTGTTTGACCTTGGTGTGTTTGACGTGTTCGACGTTAGCGTGTTTGACCTTGGTGTGTTTGACCTTGGTGTGTTTGACCTTAGCATGTTTGATCTTGGTGTGTTTGACGTGTTCGACGTTAGCGTGTTTGACCTTGGTGTGTTTGACCTTAGCATGTTTGACCTTGGTGTGTTTGACCTTGGTGTGTTTGACGTGTTCGACGTTAGCGTGTTTGACCTTGGTGTGTTTGACCTTGGTGTGTTTGACCTTAGCATGTTTGACCTTGGTGTGTTTGACCTTGGTGTGTTTGACGTGTTCGACGTTAGCGTGTTTGACCTTGGTGTGTTTGACCTTGGTGTGTTTGACCTTCGCATGTTTGACCTTGGTGTGTTTGACCTTGGTGTGTTTGACGTGTTCGACGTTAGCGTGTTTGACCTTGGTGTGTTTGACCTTAGCGTGTTTGACCGTAGTGTTTGACGTGTTCGATGTTAGCGTGTTTGACCTTGGTGTGTTCGACCATAGTGTGTTTGACCTTGGTGTGTTTGACCTTAGCATGTTTGACCTTGGTGTGTTTGACCTTAGCATGTTTGACCTTGGTGTGTTTGACGTGTTCGACGTTAGCGTGTTTGACCTTGGTGTGTTTGACCTTAGCATGTTTGACCTTGGTGTGTTTGACCTTGGTGTGTTTGACGTGTTCGACGTTAGCGTGTTTGACCTTGGTGTGTTTGACCTTAGCATGTTTGACCTTGGTGTGTTTGACCTTGGTGTGTTTGACGTGTTCGACGTTAGCGTGTTTGACCTTGGTGTGTTTGACCTTAGCATGTTTGACCTTGGTGTGTTTGACCTTGGTGTGTTTGACGTGTTCGACGTTAGCGTGTTTGACCTTGGTGTGTTTGACCTTAGCATGTTTGACCTTGGTGTGTTTGACCTTGGTGTGTTTGACGTGTTCGACGTTAGCGTGTTTGACCTTGGTGTGTTTGACCTTAGCATGTTTGACCTTGGTGTGTTTGACCTTGGTGTGTTTGACGTGTTCGACGTTAGCGTGTTTGACCTTGGTGTGTTTGACCCTAGCGCGTTTGACGGCAGGACTCACCTTGCCGTCGAGGGCCGCCATGGCGTCGATGGCGTCCTGGCGGTGTGTGAAGTGGATGAAGGCGTAGTCGCGGATCTTCTTGACCCGCTCCACCGCGCCTGCGCCACACAGTGCTGGGGTCAGAGGTCAGGCGCACGAAGGCGGCGGCGTGCGGACGGACGGACACCTGCTTTGACGGCGTTGAACTCCTTCTGGATGCTCTCCTCGCTGGTCTGCAGCATCAAGTTCCTCACGTAGAGGATCTTCACTGTCGCCATGGTGTCCTCGTCCACCTCCACCTCAGGCTCCGCCCAGTCCACGGCGATGGCGTGACCCCACAGCTGGATGCGACCTGTGCGGACAAACAGGAAGTGACCCGCGCGGGGACGAGGCGGAGGCGAGCGCGGTTACCTGGCAACAGTTTGCGGCGAGCCATGGCGGCCGCCCGGTGACTCTCGTACTCCACGAAGGCGAATCCGCGGTTTTTGGACTTGTCGGCGGCGCTGGGATACACGATGACGTCCACCACGCCGTCCGTCACCTTCCTCACCTCCGCCAGGATCTCCTCGCGCTGCTTGCCTTTGGGGATGCCGCCCACGAAGAGACGGCAGTTGTCCACGCTGGCGCAGACGCCCAGGAGGCGGCCGTTCCTGCCACGGGGGCGGAGTCAAGGACGGCGGTCAGCGGCTGGCGTGGCAACCAGTCGCCGGCGGAGTTCACCTGATCTCGTAGTTGTTGAGCTGCTTCATGGCCGCCCTGGCTTCCTGTTTGCTGGCGAAGGTGACGAAGGCGTAGCCGCGGTTGTTCCCGTTGAAATCCATCATCATCCTCACCTCGTAGATCTTCCCGAACTGAGCCAGCAGACAGGAAGTTGAGCAAGCAAACAGGAAGTTGAGCGAGCAAACAGAAAGTTGAGCAGGCAGACAGGAAGTTGAGCGAGCAGACAGGAAGTTGAGCAAGCAAACAGGAAGTTGAGTAAGCAGACAGGAAGTTGAGTGAGAAACTGGAAGTTGCGTGAGCAAACAGAAAGTTGAGTAAGCAGACAGGAAGTTGAGTGAGAAACTGGAAGTTGCGTGAGCAAACAGAAAGTTGAGTAAGCAGACAGGAAGTTGAGCGAGAAACAGGAAGTTGAGGGAGCAGACAGGAAGTTGAGCAAGCACACAGGAAGTTGGTCAAGCAAACAGGAAGTTGAGCGAGAAACAGGAAGTTGACGGGCAACAAGAAGTTGAGCGAGCAAACAGGAAGTTGAGCGAGCAGACAGGAAGTTGAGCAGGCAGACAGGAAGTTGAGCGAGCAGACAGGAAGTTGAGCAAGCAAACAGGAAGTTGAGCGAGCAGACAGGAAGTTGAGCGAGCAAACAGGAAGTTGAGTAAGCAGACAGGAAGTTGAGTGAGAAACTGGAAGTTGCGTGAGCAAACAGAAAGTTGAGTAAGCAGACAGGAAGTTGAGCGAAAAACAGGAAGTTGAGGGAGCAGACAGGAAGTTAAGCAAGCACACAGGAAGTTGGTCGAGCAAACAGGAAGTTGAGCGAGAAACAGGAAGTTGACGGGCAACAAGAAGTTGAGCGAGCAAACAGGAAGTTGAGCGAGCAGACAGGAAGTTGAGCAGGCAGACAGGAAGTTGAGCGAGCAGACAGGAAGTTGAGCAAGCAAACAGGAAGTTGAGCGTGCAGACAGAAAGTTGAGCAGGCAGACAGGAAGTTGAGCGAGCAGACAGGAAGTTGAGTGAGCAAACAGGAAGTTGAGTAAGCAGACAGGAAGTTGCGTGAGCAAACAGAAAGTTGAGTAAGCAGACAGGAAGTTGAGCGAGAAACAGGAAGTTGAGGGAGCAGACAGGAAGTTAAGCAAGCACACAGGAAGTTGGTCAAGCAAACAGGAAGTTGAGCGAGAAACAGGAAGTTGACGGGCAACAAGAAGTTGAGCGAGCAAACAGGAAGTTGAGCGAGCAGACAGGAAGTTGAGCAGGCAGACAGGAAGTTGAGCGAGCAGACAGGAAGTTGAGCAAGCAAACAGGAAGTTGAGCGAGCAGACAGAAAGTTGAGCAGGCAGACAGGAAGTTGAGCGAGCAGACAGGAAGTTGAGCGAGCAAACAGGAAGTTGAGTAAGCAGACAGGAAGTTGAGTGAGAAACTGGAAGTTGAGGGAGCAGACAGGAAGTTAAGCAAGCACACAGGAAGTTGGTCAAGCAAACAGGAAGTTGAGCGAGAAACAGGAAGTTGACAGGCAACAAGAAGTTGAGCGAGCAAACAGGAAGTTGAGCGAGCAGACAGGAAGTTGAGCAGGCAGACAGGAAGTTGAGCGAGCAGACAGGAAGTTGAGCAAGCAAACAGAAAGTTGAGCAAGCAGACAGGAAGTTGAGCAAGCAAACAGAAAGTTGAGCAAGCAAACAGAAAGTTGAGCAAGCAGACAGGAAGTTGAGCAAGCAAACAGAAAGTTGAGTAAGCAGACAGGAAGTTGAGCAAGCAAACAGAAAGTTGAGCAAGCAAACAGAAAGTTGAGCAAGAAAACAGAAAGTTGAGCAAGCAGACAGGAAGTTGAGCGAGCAGACAGGAAGTTGAGTGAGCAGACAGGAAGTTGAGCAAGCAGACAGGAAGTTGAGCAAGCAAACAGAAAGTTGAGCAAGAAAACAGAAAGTTGAGTAAGCAGACAGGAAGTTGAGCGAGCAGACAGGAAGTTGAGTGAGCAGACAGGAAGTTGAGCAAGCAGACAGGAAGTTGAGCAAGCAAACAGAAAGTTGAGCAAGCAGACAGGAAGTTGAGCAAGCAAACAGAAAGTTGAGCAAGCAGACAGGAAGTTGAGCAAGCAAACAGAAAGTTGAGCAAGCAGACAGGAAGTTGAGCAAGCAAACAGAAAGTTGAGCAAGCAGACAGGAAGTTGAGCAAGCAGACAGGAAGTTGAGCAAGCAAACAGAAAGTTGAGCAAGCAGACAGGAAGTTGAGCAAGCAAACAGAAAGTTGAGCAAGCAGACAGGAAGTTGAGCAAGCAGACAGGAAGTTGAGCAAGCAAACAGAAAGTTGAGCAAGCAGACAGGAAGTTGAGCAGGCAGACAGGAAGTTGAGCAAGCAGACAGGAAGTTGAGCAAGCAAACAGAAAGTTGAGCAAGCAGACAGGAAGTTGAGCAAGCAAACAGAAAGTTGAGCAAGCAGACAGGAAGTTGAGCAAGCAGACAGGAAGTTGAGCAAGCAAACAGAAAGTTGAGCAAGCAGACAGGAAGTTGAGCAAGCAAACAGAAAGTTGAGCAAGCAGACAGGAAGTTGAGCAAGCAGACAGGAAGTTGAGCAAGCAAACAGAAAGTTGAGCAAGCAGACAGGAAGTTGAGCAAGCAAACAGAAAGTTGAGCAAGCAGACAGGAAGTTGAGCAAGCAAACAGAAAGTTGAGCAAGCAGACAGGAAGTTGAGCAAGCAAACAGAAAGTTGAGCAAGCAGACAGGAAGTTGAGCAAGCAAACAGAAAGTTGAGCAAGCAGACAGGAAGTTGAGCAAGCAGACAGGAAGTTGAGCAAGCAAACAGAAAGTTGAGCAAGCAGACAGGAAGTTGAGCAAGCAAACAGAAAGTTGAGCAAGCAGACAGGAAGTTGAGCAAGCAGACAGGAAGTTGAGCAAGCAAACAGAAAGTTGAGCAAGCAGACAGGAAGTTGAGCAAGCAAACAGAAAGTTGAGCAAGCAGACAGGAAGTTGAGCAAGCAAACAGAAAGTTGAGCAAGCAGACAGGAAGTTGAGCAAGCAAACAGAAAGTTGAGCAAGCAGACAGGAAGTTGAGCAAGCAAACAGAAAGTTGAGCAAGCAGACAGGAAGTTGAGCAAGCAAACAGAAAGTTGAGCAAGAAAACAGAAAGTTGAGTAAGCAGACAGGAAGTTGAGTGAGCAGACAGGAAGTTGAGTGAGCAGACAGGAAGTTGAGCAAGCAAACAGAAAGTTGAGCAAGCAGACAGGAAGTTGAGCAAGCAGACAGGAAGTTGAGCAAGCAAACAGAAAGTTGAGCAAGCAGACAGGAAGTTGAGCAAGCAGACAGGAAGTTGAGCAAGCAAACAGAAAGTTGAGCAAGCAGACAGGAAGTTGAGCAAGCAAACAGAAAGTTGAGCAAGCAGACAGGAAGTTGAGCAAGCAAACAGAAAGTTGAGCAAGCAGACAGGAAGTTGAGCAAGCAAACAGAAAGTTGAGCAAGCAGACAGGAAGTTGAGCAAGCAAACAGAAAGTTGAGCAAGCAGACAGGAAGTTGAGCAAGCAGACAGGAAGTTGAGCAAGCAAACAGAAAGTTGAGCAAGCAGACAGGAAGTTGAGCAAGCAAACAGAAAGTTGAGCAAGCAGACAGGAAGTTGAGCAAGCAGACAGGAAGTTGAGCAAGCAAACAGAAAGTTGAGCAAGCAGACAGGAAGTTGAGCAAGCAAACAGAAAGTTGAGCAAGCAGACAGGAAGTTGAGCAAGCAAACAGAAAGTTGAGCAAGCAGACAGGAAGTTGAGCAAGCAAACAGAAAGTTGAGCAAGCAGACAGGAAGTTGAGCAAGCAAACAGAAAGTTGAGCAAGCAGACAGGAAGTTGAGCAAGCAAACAGAAAGTTGAGCAAGAAAACAGAAAGTTGAGTAAGCAGACAGGAAGTTGAGTGAGCAGACAGGAAGTTGAGCAAGCAGACAGGAAGTTGAGCAAGCAAACAGAAAGTTGAGCAAGCAGACAGGAAGTTGAGCAAGCAGACAGGAAGTTGAGCAAGCAAACAGGAAGTTGAGCAAGCAAACAGAAAGTTGAGCAAGCAGACAGGAAGTTGAGCAAGCAAACAGAAAGTTGAGCAAGCAGACAGGAAGTTGAGCAAGCAAACAGAAAGTTGAGCAAGCAGACAGGAAGTTGAGCAAGCAAACAGAAAGTTGAGCAAGCAGACAGGAAGTTGAGCAAGCAAACAGAAAGTTGAGCAAGCAGACAGGAAGTTGAGCAAGCAAACAGAAAGTTGAGCAAGAAAACAGAAAGTTGAGTAAGCAGACAGGAAGTTGAGTGAGCAGACAGGAAGTTGAGTGAGCAGACAGGAAGTTGAGTGAACAGACAGGAAGTTGTGAGAGCAGACAGGAAGTTGAGCGAGCAGACAGGAAGTTGTGAGAGCAGACAGGAAGTTGAGCGAGCAGACAGGAAGTTGTGAGAGCAGACAGGAAGTTGAGCGAGCAGACAGGAAGTTGTGAGAGCAGACAGGAAGTCCCACCTTCTCGCACAGCGGCACCAGCTCGTCCTCGAACAGATCTCGAGGTAGTTTTCCCACGAAGATCTCACTTCCTCTCTCGGGGGGCGGGGCATCCCAGCCGGGCGGGGGGCCGCCATAGCGCCGCTGACCGTTCTCCTGGCGGGAAGAGCGTTAGCGGCGGACAAAGACGAGGACGTGCGGCCTCACCTGCTGCAGACGATATCCCGTTCGCTGCACCAGCGCCCTTAGCCCCGCCTCCTTTGGCATCCCCGCCAGTTCGTCCTCTCCTGCGCTCTGATTGGTTTCCATTGGCTTTGATTGACAGCTTAGCAAATCAAGCTAATTAGCCGCGCTCGCTGCCAAAACAAGGACACGTCACATGGTGGCAGTGGAGGTCAAAGGTCAGCAGTTTGACCCTCGGCCGCCTGGTGGTTTGCCTGAGAGGTCACATGACCTCCTTGTCCACCAATGGGCTGGCGGGGCGGTTTGAGCTTGAAATTATATTCCAAGAATAATGAGGAACAAAGAACAATATTTACATAAATAAATCAAATAATCAACCACATAAATAACCTTTACATCATAAAAAGTAACAACATAAATGACTTTTAAATCATAAAAATAATAAACAACAACATAAATAACTTTTAAATCATAAAAATAATAAACAACATAAATGACTTTTAAATCATAAAAATAATAAACAACATAAATGACTTTTAAATCATAAAAAGTAACAAACAACAACATAAATAACTTTTAAATCATAAAAAGTAACAAAAAACAACATAAATAACTTTTAAATCATAAAAAGTAACAAACACAACATAAATAACTTTTAAATCATAAAAAGTAACAAACATAAATAACTTTTAAATCATAAAAAGTAACAAACAACAACATAAATAACTTTTAAATCATAAAAAGTAACAAACAACAACATAAATAACTTTTAAATCATAAAAAGTAACAAACAACATAAATAACTTTTAAATCATTATTTTATTGAATAATAAAAAGGGAAGAAAAATACAAGATTATTTAAAGAATTAAAATCATATTTAAGGAATAATAGTTCATGATAATAAATGATCTTTAATAAATAGTAAATATTGATGAAATAATAAAATAATATTTAATGAATAATACTTAAAGATAATTAATTATATTAGAATAATAATACATATTTATTAAATACTAAATAACATATTTGAAAAAAATAAAACAATACTAAGAATATACTACTTAAAGATAATGAATTATATTTCAATAATAATACATGTTTATTAGATAATATAATGATGTTTAAAAAATCATAAAACAATGTAAAGAATAATAACTATCTATTAAATAATACAATAATATTTAAAAAAAATACAATTACATTAAAATAACAATAAATATTTATTAAATAATGCAATAATATTCAAATAAATAAAATTATATTAAAAGTCCAGATAATATAGTAAAGAATTATACAACCATGGATCAAATAGTGAAATAATAATAATAATCATTATTATTATTAAATGTTGAAGAATAATGCAATCATGGATTAATAGTGAAATTATTATTATTATTAAATGTTGAAGAATTATACAATCATGGATTAAATAGATAAATTATTATTATTATTATTATTAAATGTTGAAGAATTATACAATCATGGATTAATAGTGAAATTATTATTATTATTAAATGTTGAAGAATTATACAATCATAGATCAAATAGTTAAATTATTATTATTATTAAATGTTGAAGAATTATACAATCATGGATTAAATAGATAAATTATTATTATTATTATTAAATGTTGAAGAATTATACAGTCATGGATCAAATAGTGAAATAGTGAGTTATCACAAAAATAACTTTAGCTTCAATATGAACGATTCGGACACACGCAGTTAGCACGGTAGTTAGCATGTTAGCACCTTGCCTCACTTACGCCCGTTTAAAGTCAATAGACGTACTTTATGTCTACATTTTTATTTACCACATCTTTGTTGCCATAAAAAATAGAAGAACTCACCTGAGCAATTTCAGAGATCAACCTCCTACACTCACACCTGTGTCATTCTGACCGTGTGTGTGTGTGTGTGTGTGTGTGTGTGTGTGTGTGTGTGTGAGGCCATCATATCAAACTCCAAAGGTTCACTGTCTTGGTGTTAGCTTTACAAGCTACCATTAATGTTTAACCTGCTGCTATCTGTGCACACACACTGTGGCTGTGTGTGTACGTGTGTGTGTGTGTGTACGTGTGTGTACGTGTGTGTGTGTTTTCCTCAGTAAATCATTTTAGTGTGAAGATGTCATTTGTTTTGACAACTCAACCAATTGAACATAAATTAAAATCAGTGTTTCAATTAGGCCACTTGGGGGCAACACACACACACACACACACACAGAAACACAAAAACACTTGCACATTTTCACACACACACACACACATTGACCCACAGGCACACATTCAGACATAACAAACATAAACTCCCACTTGATGGTATGATTATTAATAATATTAGGATGTGTGTGTGTGTGTGTGTGTGTGTGTGTGTGTGTTTACTTGAGGGACGTAAACATCAAATATGATGATGATGAAGAAGAAGAGTTGCTACACAACAGGAAGTGTCAAAAGTTGAAGAAAGATAAATACCATAAAGATAAATACAAAATACCCAGCAGAGGGCAGCAGAGGACTGTGTGAGTGTGTGTACACACGTGTCTGTGTGTGTGTGTTTATCTGTCTGTCTGTCTGTCTGTGTATGAGTGTGTCTGTCTGTGTGTGTCTGTCTATCTGTCTGTGTGTGTCTATCTGTCTGTGTGTGTGTGTGTCTATCTGTCTGTCTGTGTCTGTCTATCTGTCTGTGTGTGTGTCTATCTGTCTGTCTGTGTGTGTGTGTGTCTATCTGTCTGTCTGTGTCTGTCTATCTGTCTGTGTGTGTGTCTATCTGTCTGTCTGTGTGTGTGTGTGTCTATCTGTCTGTCTGTGTCTGTCTATCTGTCTGTGTGTGTGTGTGTCTATCTGTCTGTCAGTGTGTGTATGTTTGTGTCTGTCTATCTGTCTGTGTGTGTGTGTGTGTGTATGTCTGTGTCTGTCTATCTGTCTGTGTGTGTCTATCTGTCTGTGTGTGTGTGTGTCTATCTGTCTGTCTGTGTCTGTCTATCTGTCTGTGTGTGTGTGTGTGTCTATCTGTCTGTCAGTGTGTGTCTGTCTGTGTCTGTCTATCTGTCTGTGTGTGTCTATCTGTCTGTGTGTGTGTGTGTCTATCTGTCTGTCTGTGTCTGTCTATCTGTCTGTGTGTGTGTGTCTATCTGTCTGTCAGTGTGTGTATGAGTGTGTCTGTCTGTGTGTGCGTGTGTCTATCTGTGTCTGTCTGTGTGTGGGTGTGTCTATCTGTCTGTGTGTGTGTGTGTGTCTATCTGTCTGTCTGTGTGTGTGTCTATCTGTCTGTGTGTGTGTGTTTATCTGTCTGTCTGTGTGTGTGTGTATGAGTGTGTCTATCTGTCTGTGTGTGTGTGTGTGTGTCTATCTGTCTGTCAGTGTGTGTATGAGTGTGTCTGTCTGTGTGTGTGTCTATCTGTCTGTGTGTGTGTGTGTGTCTATCTGTCTGTGTGTGTCTATCTGTCTGTCTGTGTGTGTGTGTCTATCTGTCTGTGTGTGTGTTTATCTGTCTGTCTGTCTGTGTGTGTATGAGTGTGTCTATCTGTCTGTGTGTGTCTATCTGTCTGTCTGTGTGTGTATGAGTGTGTCTGTCTGTGTGTGTGTCTATCTGTCTGTGTGTGTCTATCTGTCTGTCTGTGTGTGTATGAGTGTGTCTGTCTGTGTGTGTATGAGTGTGTCTATCTGTCTGTGTGTGTATATGAGTGTGTCTGTCTGTGTGTGTGTGTGTCTATCTGTCTGTGTGTGTGTGTTTATCTGTCTGTCTGTGTGTGTGTGTGTATGAGTGTGTCTATCTGTCTGTGTGTGTCTATCTGTCTGTGTGTGTGTGTGTCTATCTGTCTGTCAGTGTGTGTATGAGTGTGTCTGTCTGTGTGTGTGTCTATCTGTCTGTGTGTGTGTGTGTCTATCTGTCTGTGTGTGTCTATCTGTCTGTCTGTGTGTGTGTCTATCTGTCTGTGTGTGTGTTTATCTGTCTGTCTGTCTGTGTATGAGTGTGTCTATCTGTCTGTGTGTGTCTATCTGTCTGTGTGTGTGTTTATCTGTCTGTCTGTCTGTGTATGAGTGTGTCTATCTGTCTGTGTGTGTGTCTATCTGTCTGTGTGTGTGTTTATCTGTCTGTCTGTCTGTGTATGAGTGTGTCTATCTGTCTGTGTGTGTCTATCTGTCTGTCTGTGTGTGTATGAGTGTGTCTGTC
Source organism: Entelurus aequoreus (assembly GCF_033978785.1). Classification (NCBI taxonomy): domain Eukaryota; kingdom Metazoa; phylum Chordata; class Actinopteri; order Syngnathiformes; family Syngnathidae; genus Entelurus; species Entelurus aequoreus. Next base: position 5,819,422 of record NC_084751.1, read on the forward strand.
TGTGTGTGTGTCTATCTGTCTGTGTGTGTCTATCTGTCTGTCTGTGTGTGTATGAGTGTGTCTGTCTGTGTGTGTATGAGTGTGTCTATCTGTCTGTGTGTGTATATGAGTGTGTCTGTCTGTGTGTGTGTGTGTCTATCTGTCTGTGTGTGTCTATCTGTCTGTCTGTGTGTGTATGAGTGTGTCTGTCTGTGTGTGTGTGTCTATCTGTGTGTGTGTGTGTCTATCTGTCTGTCTGTGTGTGTATGAGTGTGTCTGTCTGTGTGTGTGTGTGTGTCTATCTGTCTGTGTCTATCTGTCTGTCTGTGTGTGTGTCTATCTGTCTGTGTGTGTTTATCTGTCTGTCTGTCTGTGTGTGTCTGTCTATCTGTCTGTGTGTGTCTGTCTATCTGTCTGTGTGTGTGTGTGTGTCTATCTGTCTGTCTGTGTGTGTGTGTGTCTATCTGTCTGTCTGTGTGTGTATGAGTGTGTCTGTCTGTGTGTGTCTATCTGTCTGTCTGTGTGAGTGTGTCTGTCTGTGTGTGAGTGTGTGTGTGTCTGTGTGTGCGTGCGTAAGTGTGTGTGTGTATTTTTGGGATGCTCAGAATAAGATAGATGGATGTTTATTCTTCATAGTAGTTAAAGATCACTAAATATTCAGCACAACAAGTGAATGTGAACAAGACCAAGGACATGGACCAGAGGGCCAGGTCTGGGTGCAGGTTGGTCGCTGCAACTTGGGGTGGGAATGTAAGCATCTGGCTGAGGTCTACTCACATTTCCCAACCCCCGGACTGCATTCAGTGGGTCTGAGAGTGGAGGTGATGGCTTCTCTCCTTCCAGGTAAAAGTTGTTCTGCGTGGGAAGATAGTCTGACATTAACCTGACTCTCTAAGGTAGTCTGGCATGGTGACTCTCTAAGGTAGTCTGGCATTAACCTGACTCTCTAAGGTAGTCTGGCATTAACGTGACTCTCTAAGGTAGTCTGACATTAACCTGACTCTCTAAGGTAGTCAGGCATTAACCTGACTCTCTAAGGTAGTCTGGCATTAACCTGACTCTCTAAGGTAGTCTGACATTAACCTGACTCTCTAAGGTAGTCAGGCATTAACCTGACTCTCTAAGGTAGTCTGGCATTAACCTGACTCTCTAAGGTAGTCTGACATTAACCTGACTCTCTAAGGTAGTCAGGCATTAACCTGACTCTCTAAGATAGTCTGACATTAACCTGACTCTCTAAGGTAGTCAGGCATTAACCTGACTCTCTAAGGTAGTCAGGTATTAACCTGACTCTCTAAGATAGTCTGACATTAACCTGACTCTCTAAGGTAGTCTGGCATTAACCTGACTCTCTAAGGTAGTCTGACATTAACCTGACTCTCTAAGGTAGTCAGGCATTAACCTGACTCTCTAAGGTAGTCAGGCATTAACCTGACTCTCTAAGGTAGTCAGGTATTAACCTGACTCTCTAAGATAGTCTGACATTAACCTGACTCTCTAAGGTAGTCTGGCATTAACCTGACTCTCTAAGGTAGTCTGACATTAACCTGACTCTCTAAGGTAGTCAGGCATTAACCTGACTCTCTAAGGTAGTCTGGCATTAACCTGACTCTCTAAGGTAGTCTGGCATTAACCTGACTCTCTAAGGTAGTCTGGCATTAACCTGACTCTCTAAGGTAGTCAGGCATTAACCTGACTCTCTAAGATAGTCTGACATTAACCTGACTCTCTAAGGTAGTCTGGCATTAACCTGACTCTCTAAGGTAGTCTGGCATTAACCTGACTCTCTAAGGTAGTCAGGCATTAACCTGACTCTCTAAGGTAGTCAGGCATTAACCTGACTCTCTAAGATAGTCTGACATTAACCTGACTCTCTAAGGTAGTCAGGCATTAACCTGACTCTCTAAGGTAGTCTGGCATTAACCTGACTCTCTAAGGTAGTCAGGCATTAACCTGACTCTCTAAGGTAGTCAGGCATTAACCTGACTCTCTAAGATAGTCTGACATTAACCTGACTCTCTAAGGTAGTCAGGCATTAACCTGACTCTCTAAGGTAGTCTGGCATTAACCTGACTCTCTAAGGTAGTCTGACATTAACCTGACTCTCTAAGATAGTCTGGCATTAACCTGACTCTCTAAGGTAGTCTGACATTAACCTGACTCTCTAAGGTAGTCTGACATTAACCTGACTCTCTAAGATAGTCTGGCATTAACCTGACTCTCTAAGGTAGTCTGACATTAACCTGACTCTCTAAGGTAGTCTGACATTAACCTGACTCTCTAAGGTAGTCTGGCATGGTGACTCTCTAAGGTAGTCTGACATTAACCTGACTCTCTAAGGTAGTCTGGCATTAACCTGACTCTCTAAGGTAGTCTGACATTAACCTGACTCTCTAAGATAGTCTGGCATTAACCTGACTCTCTAAGGTAGTCTGACATTAACCTGACTCTCTAAGGTAGTCTGACATTAACCTGACTCTCTAAGATAGTCTGGCATTAACCTGACTCTCTAAGGTAGTCTGACATTAACCTGACTCTCTAAGGTAGTCTGACATTAACCTGACTCTCTAAGGTAGTCTGGCATTAACCTGACTCTCTAAGGTAGTCTGGCATTAACCTGACTCTCTAAGGTAGTCCGGCATTAACCTGACTCTCTAAGGTAGTCTGGCATTAACCTGACTCTCTAAGATAGTCTGGCATTAACCTGACTCTCTAAGGTAGTCCGGCATTAACCTGACTCTCTAAGGTAGTCTGGCATTAACCTGACTCTCTAAGGTAGTCCGGCATTAACCTGACTCTCTAAGGTAGTCTGGCATTAACCTGACTCTCTAAGGTAGTCTGACATTAACCTGACTCTCTAAGGTAGTCAGGCATTAACCTGACTCTCTAAGATAGTCTGACATTAACCTGACTCTCTAAGGTAGTCAGGCATTAACCTGACTCTCTAAGGTAGTCAGGTATTAACCTGACTCTCTAAGATAGTCTGACATTAACCTGACTCTCTAAGGTAGTCTGGCATTAACCTGACTCTCTAAGGTAGTCTGACATTAACCTGACTCTCTAAGGTAGTCAGGCATTAACCTGACTCTCTAAGGTAGTCAGGCATTAACCTGACTCTCTAAGGTAGTCAGGTATTAACCTGACTCTCTAAGATAGTCTGACATTAACCTGACTCTCTAAGGTAGTCTGGCATTAACCTGACTCTCTAAGGTAGTCTGACATTAACCTGACTCTCTAAGGTAGTCAGGCATTAACCTGACTCTCTAAGGTAGTCTGGCATTAACCTGACTCTCTAAGGTAGTCTGGCATTAACCTGACTCTCTAAGGTAGTCTGGCATTAACCTGACTCTCTAAGGTAGTCAGGCATTAACCTGACTCTCTAAGATAGTCTGACATTAACCTGACTCTCTAAGGTAGTCTGGCATTAACCTGACTCTCTAAGGTAGTCTGGCATTAACCTGACTCTCTAAGGTAGTCAGGCATTAACCTGACTCTCTAAGGTAGTCAGGCATTAACCTGACTCTCTAAGATAGTCTGACATTAACCTGACTCTCTAAGGTAGTCAGGCATTAACCTGACTCTCTAAGGTAGTCTGGCATTAACCTGACTCTCTAAGGTAGTCAGGCATTAACCTGACTCTCTAAGGTAGTCAGGCATTAACCTGACTCTCTAAGATAGTCTGACATTAACCTGACTCTCTAAGGTAGTCAGGCATTAACCTGACTCTCTAAGGTAGTCTGGCATTAACCTGACTCTCTAAGGTAGTCTGACATTAACCTGACTCTCTAAGATAGTCTGGCATTAACCTGACTCTCTAAGGTAGTCTGACATTAACCTGACTCTCTAAGGTAGTCTGACATTAACCTGACTCTCTAAGATAGTCTGGCATTAACCTGACTCTCTAAGGTAGTCTGACATTAACCTGACTCTCTAAGGTAGTCTGACATTAACCTGACTCTCTAAGGTAGTCTGGCATGGTGACTCTCTAAGGTAGTCTGACATTAACCTGACTCTCTAAGGTAGTCTGGCATTAACCTGACTCTCTAAGGTAGTCTGACATTAACCTGACTCTCTAAGATAGTCTGGCATTAACCTGACTCTCTAAGGTAGTCTGACATTAACCTGACTCTCTAAGGTAGTCTGACATTAACCTGACTCTCTAAGATAGTCTGGCATTAACCTGACTCTCTAAGGTAGTCTGACATTAACCTGACTCTCTAAGGTAGTCTGACATTAACCTGACTCTCTAAGGTAGTCTGGCATTAACCTGACTCTCTAAGGTAGTCTGGCATTAACCTGACTCTCTAAGGTAGTCCGGCATTAACCTGACTCTCTAAGGTAGTCTGGCATTAACCTGACTCTCTAAGATAGTCTGGCATTAACCTGACTCTCTAAGGTAGTCCGGCATTAACCTGACTCTCTAAGGTAGTCTGGCATTAACCTGACTCTCTAAGGTAGTCCGGCATTAACCTGACTCTCTAAGGTAGTCTGGCATTAACCTGACTCTCTAAGGTAGTCTGACATTAACCTGACTCTTGAAAGATATATATATATCTTCATATATCCATATTTTGTGTTACTTATTAATTTTCATAGTCATATTACATATAGCTAATGTTCCATATTGTACTCTTTGCTTTTCTTTTCATCCCATGACAAAGTGCTCGCACTTGGGCCGGCCTTGAAGTAGAAGGCAGAGAGGAGGAATTCCTCCTTCCTGTGTTTCCCAGGCCGACTCAAGATAAGAGACAATGAGCATGTGTTTGAGGTGAGACAAGTGAGGGCGGGGGGAGATACTGAAGAGGAGAGTGCTTTCCGGGAAGTTTTCAGATCAACTTGGGCTACGCATTTGTATGTGTTGTTCGAGGCTGGTCTCTATTCTCAAATATTTGACAATAAAATACAAAATACCTATACTGTGCTTGGTGTATATTCGAGATCAGTTTATGTGTCATCTAAGGAACTTGGGACTGACCAGCGTTTTACATCCCACTTGGAGGAACATCTGGTCAAACGCAACACTCTCTAAGGTAGTCTGGCATTAACCTGACTCTCTAAGGTAGTCTGACATTAACCTGACTCTCTAAGGTAGTCTGGCATTAACCTGACTCTCTAAGGTAGTCTGGCATTAACCTGACTCTCTAAGGTAGCCTGGCATTAACCTGACTCTCTAAGGTAGTCTGACATTAACCTGACTCTCTAAGGTAGTCAGGCATTAACCTGACTCTCTAAGGTAGTCTGGCATTAACCTGACTCTCTAAGGTAGTCTGACATTAACCTGACTCTCTAAGATAGTCTGACATTAACCTGACTCTCTAAGGTAGTCAGGCATTAACCTGACTCTCTAAGGTAGTCTGGCATTAACCTGACTCTCTAAGGTAGTCTGGCATTAACCTGACTCTCTAAGGTAGTCTGGCATTAACCTGACTCTCTAAGGTAGTCTGGCATAGTGACTCTCTAAGGTAGTCTGGCATTAACCTGACTCTCTAAGGTAGTCTGACATTAACCTGACTCTCTAAGGTAGTCTGGCATTAACCTGACTCTCTAAGGTAGTCTGGCATTAACCTGACTCTCTAAGGTAGTCTGGCATTAACCTTACTCTCTAAGGTAGTCTGGCATTAACCTGACTCTCTAAGGTAGTCTGGCATGGTGACTCTCTAAGGTAGTCTGGCATTAACCTGACTCTCTAAGGTAGTCTGGCATTAACCTGACTCTCTAAGGTAGTCTGGCATTAACCTGACTCTCTAAGGTAGTCTGGCATTAACCTGACTCTCTAAGGTAGTCTGACATTAACCTGACTCTCTAAGGTAGTCTGGCATGGTGACTCTCTAAGGTAGTCTGGCATTAACCTGACTCTCTAAGGTAGTCTGACATTAACCTGACTCTCTAAGGTGGTCTGGCATTAACCTGACTCTCTAAGGTAGTCAGGCATGGTGACTCTCTAAGGTAGTCTGGCATTAACCTGACTCTCTAAGGTAGTCTGGCATGGTGACTCTCTAAGGTAGTCTGGCATTAACCTGACTCTCTAAGGTAGTCTGGCATTAACCTGACTCTCTAAGGTAGTCTGGCATGGTGACTCTCTAAGGTAGTCTGACATTAACCTGACTCTCTAAGGTAGTCTGGCATTAACCTGACTCTCTAAGGTAGTCTGGCATTAACGTGACTCTCTAAGGTAGTCTGGCATTAACCTGACTCTCTAAGGTAGTCTGGCATTAACCTGACTCTCTAAGGTAGTCTGGCATTAACCTGACTCTCTAAGGTAGTCTGACATTAACCTGACTCTCTAAGGTAGTCTGGCATTAACCTGACTCTCTAAGGTAGTCTGACATTAACCTGACTCTCTAAGGTAGTCTGGCATGGTGACTCTCTAAGGTAGTCTGGCATTAACCTGACTCTCTAAGGTAGTCTGACATTAACCTGACTCTCTAAGGTAGTCAGGCATGGTGACTCTCTAAGGTAGTCTGGCATTAACCTGACTCTCTAAGGTAGTCTGGCATGGTGACTCTCTAAGGTAGTCTGGCATTAACCTGACTCTCTAAGGTAGTCTGGCATTAACCTGACTCTCTAAGGTAGTCTGGCATGGTGACTCTCTAAGGTAGTCTGACATTAACCTGACTCTCTAAGGTAGTCTGGCATTAACCTGACTCTCTAAGGTAGTCTGGCATTAACGTGACTCTCTAAGGTAGTCTGGCATTAACCTGACTCTCTAAGGTAGTCTGGCATTAACCTGACTCTCTAAGGTAGTCTGGCATTAACCTGACTCTCTAAGGTAGTCTGGCATTAACCTGACTCTCTAAGGTAGTCTGGCATTAACCTGACTCTCTAAGGTAGTCTGACATTAACCTGACTCTCTAAGGTAGTCTGGCATTAACCTGACTCTCTAAGGTAGTCTGGCATGGTGACTCTCTAAGGTAGTCTGGCATTAACCTGACTCTCTAAGGTAGTCTGGCATTAACGTGACTCTCTAAGGTAGTCTGACATTAACCTGACTCTCTAAGGTAGTCAGGCATTAACCTGACTCTCTAAGGTAGTCTGGCATTAACCTGACTCTCTAAGGTAGTCTGACATTAACCTGACTCTCTAAGGTAGTCAGGCATTAACCTGACTCTCTAAGGTAGTCTGGCATTAACCTGACTCTCTAAGGTAGTCAGGCATTAACCTGACTCTCTAAGATAGTCTGACATTAACCTGACTCTCTAAGGTAGTCAGGCATTAACCTGACTCTCTAAGGTAGTCAGGCATTAACCTGACTCTCTAAGATAGTCTGACATTAACCTGACTCTCTAAGGTAGTCAGGCATTAACCTGACTCTCTAAGGTAGTCTGGCATTAACCTGACTCTCTAAGGTAGTCTGACATTAACCTGACTCTCTAAGATAGTCTGGCATTAACCTGACTCTCTAAGGTAGTCTGACATTAACCTGACTCTCTAAGGTAGTCTGACATTAACCTGACTCTCTAAGATAGTCTGGCATTAACCTGACTCTCTAAGGTAGTCTGACATTAACCTGACTCTCTAAGGTAGTCTGACATTAACCTGACTCTCTAAGGTAGTCTGGCATGGTGACTCTCTAAGGTAGTCTGACATTAACCTGACTCTCTAAGGTAGTCTGGCATTAACCTGACTCTCTAAGGTAGTCTGACATTAACCTGACTCTCTAAGATAGTCTGGCATTAACCTGACTCTCTAAGGTAGTCTGACATTAACCTGACTCTCTAAGGTAGTCTGACATTAACCTGACTCTCTAAGATAGTCTGGCATTAACCTGACTCTCTAAGGTAGTCTGACATTAACCTGACTCTCTAAGGTAGTCTGACATTAACCTGACTCTCTAAGGTAGTCTGGCATTAACCTGACTCTCTAAGGTAGTCTGACATTAACCTGACTCTCTAAGGTAGTCTGACATTAACCTGACTCTCTAAGGTAGTCTGGCATTAACCTGACTCTCTAAGGTAGTCTGGCATTAACCTGACTCTCTAAGGTAGTCTGACATTAACCTGACTCTCTAAGGTAGTCTGGCATGGTGACTCTCTAAGGTAGTCTGACATTAACCTGACTCTCTAAGGTAGTCTGGCATTAACCTGACTCTCTAAGGTAGTCTGGCATTAACCTGACTCTCTAAGGTAGTCTGGCATTAACCTGACTCTCTAAGGTAGTCTGGCATTAACCTGACTCTCTAAGGTAGTCTGACATTAACCTGACTCTCTAAGGTAGTCTGGCATTAACCTGACTCTCTAAGGTAGTCTGGCATTAACCTGACTCTCTAAGGTAGTCTGGCATTAACCTGACTCTCTAAGGTAGTCTGACATTAACCTGACTCTCTAAGATAGTCTGGCATTAACCTGACTCTCTAAGGTAGTCTGGCATTAACCTGACTCTCTAAGGTAGTCTGGCATTAACCTGACTCTCTAAGGTAGTCTGGCATTAACCTGACTCTCTAAGATAGTCTGGCATTAACCTGACTCTCTAAGGTAGTCTGGCATTAACCTGACTCTCTAAGGTAGTCTGGCATTAACCTGACTCTCTAAGGTAGTCTGACATTAACCTGACTCTCTAAGATAGTCTGGCATTAACCTGACTCTCTAAGGTAGTCTGGCATTAACCTGACTCTTGTTGCGTTTGACCAGATGTTCCTCCAAGTGGGATGTAAAACGCTGGTCAGTCCCAAGTTCCTTATTGACATATCAACTGAACTCAAACGTACCACCAAGCACAGAATAGGTATTTTGTAATTTTATTGTCAAAGCTTTGGCAATAATGAGATCAGCCTCGAACAACACATACAAATGCGCAGCCCAAGTTGATCTGAAAACTTCCCGGAAAGCCCTCTCCTCTTCAGTATCTCCCCCCGCCCTCACTTGTCTCACCTCAAACACATGCTCATTGTCTCTTATCTTGAGTCGGCCTGGGAAGCACAGGAAGGAGGAATTCCTCCTCTCTGCCTTCTACTTCAAGGCCGGCCCAAGTGCGAGCACTTTGTCATGGGATGAAAAGAAAAGCAAAGAGTACAATATGGAACATTAGCTATATGTAATATGACTATGAAAATTAATAAGTAACACAAAATATGGATATATGAATATATATATATATCTTTCAATTCCCCCTTCAGATCTTATCCAAAAGATCTCTCCTACGAGAGCAACACCTCTAAAGCACGCCCTACATTAAAGTAGGTGCTGTTTTGGTTTTCGAGCAAGCTATCGATAAACAATCAAACCATAGTTACATGGGAGAGAGAAGGAGGGAGTCAACGTCAATGTCGTCATTGTCAGGGAAGGAAACTAACGGTCCCTGAAAGTCACCACTATGCTTGACCCCCTTCAGTGACATAGCAAGCCCAGAACCAGGGTGGGGTTGACCTTTGACAGCTCTAACAATGATGCGGGTGCATAGAGACCTAGCACAAGGGGCAATAAAGCATCCGCATGAGGTTATGACGGCCAAGAAAACTCCAATGGAGACCAGGGCCGACTTAATTAGGTCAGACCACCTGCCAAAGGTGTTATGAAGCCAATCTTTAAAGGGGTCAGAGACACCGGAAACTTCAGTAAGTTCTTAGGCTCTGAGGCCTTCTAAGGCGCTCTGGACCGAGCCATCGGGGGCAGCATTGTTAGGAATGAAGGTACAGCATTGGTCACCAAACATTGCACACACACCTTCTTCCTTGGCTAGGATGCGGTCAAGGGCTATGCGGTTCTGGATGGCCATGAGGGAGGTCGGGGCAAGTTGTTCAGCAAGTCCCTCAACGGCGTCACGAGTCAGGTTGGTCAGTCTTCACAGATTATAAAAAACATAGTTAATGCGTTCTACATTTTTAGTAGCAGTCACAGGGAAAATAGCACCAATGATAGGAAGGTTCTCGAAACCTGCACAGGATTCACACCACAATTTGTGCTGTGAGGGGACCCCTCTTGGTTGGCCTATTGCATCAAAGTAAACACCATCAGGGTTCCTCATCAGATCAAAGGAGCCCTTTACACTCCTCCGAGATAAAACATGGCGGCGTCGGCGAGAAGTTAGAGAGGCCGCTGAGACAGGAGTTACAAGGGGAGTTAATTTGGTACCCACTAGGGTGAGTGGGGTCACCAGTCTAACCATAGCACAAAGCCCTACGGATAACGTTGGGATTCTAATGTACAATCTGTGCTCCCCACAATACCAGAATAAGTCAGCTCGTGCCCAAGGGCCTATCCTTGAGCCATCTATCAGTGTGGTGCACCAGGAAGGGTTAATGTCACCCAATTTGTTGGGGGACGAAGAGGGTCCTTTGAATTGAAAACACGTGTAATTCAGCTTTTGGGCCACAAATGGAAGAAGTCGGGTGGAATTGTCAACAGGAGGGTACACACTAGCCAACAAATCGCACCCTGGTGGCGTGGGTTCAGAGAACAAGGAAATAAGACAGTTTGAGCCATTTATGTCAGTCAACTTAAAAGGAGCGGGGTAAGTGTGGGGAAAAGGACGTCCAGCGGAACAAGCAACACAGTCACCCAGGTTTTGGCATCCACCTGAGCCACAGGTTTACCTGTACCCGCTCCTAAGGTCAAAGTTACCAGGCCTTCGGTGGTGATGTCATTAGCACGCACAGATGTGAGAGCCTTTGAAACACCACCAAGGTGGGGTGGTACTTTAGGTGCTACAGAGGGTGTAGAGGTAGTTAACGCCCTCTCAAGGACATTAATTTTAATAATTAGAGTCTGTATCAGTCAGGTCAACCCCCAAAACAACATAAAAGGGACGATGGGCACCACTTACCATAGTATGTTGTCTGCATCCGACACCAATGGTTCAGGTTGCGTCGTAACAAATATAGAGGTTATTACCACGGTAATAGCTATTGTGTCCCCCGTAATTAATCACACTGCATAGGTCAAAAAATAAGTCTTGCTATCCCCTTTGACCCAGTCTATTTAAAGTCCGCTGTTTGTTCTTAGACACTTGTCAGTCACTGTCGTCAGGAAGGAAGAACTGAGACACAAAGACAGTAGAACACGCCCAAGCACCAGTCCGTCAGGGAACACTACCGGGTGTGACATCCTGCTTTTCGTCTATCAAAATCAGAGTAATTCAGGTAACGAAACGGGGATAAACATCAAACTTTTCACTTAATATAACGACACAGATAGTTATGCTGAAAACAAGCAAGAGAAATTGGATAACTTCGAGTATAAAGGCTGGTCTCAAATAAGGATATACAATATAGAAGTTAAAAAGAGTAATATAGGTAGAAAATCTCTCTCTCAGCGTCGTCTTCTGGGCTGTAGGATTATGTGTGTGTAATTAAAGCCTCGCTCTTCTATGACACTAAAAATGAGTCGTTTTCTGCTCCCGTTCTTCTTCAGCTGCCTCAGGCTCAAAAGGCGCTGCTGGGGGTCGAGTGGGGCAGATGTAGTGGCGATGTCAGCAATGACATCCGCTGGTAATCTGTCAGGTTCTTCAGCAGGAGTGTAGAGGGAGAGGTGGTACCAGGTGTCCCCTTTTCCAGCTAGTCGAAGGGCGTGAGACGTCCGTTCCACGACCTTGAAGGGACCACCTGGGCTCCGTCCACTTGCGTTTGATGACCTAGATCTTGACCCTCTCAGCGGCCGGAAGGGAATCTGGAGTGGCGGGCTGTCATCCTCGTATCTGTACAGAAGAACTGGCACACAAATTCTGCATTTTTTGTGTAAAATACCATTTTGGTTTTACGCTGAGTCCTCCTTCCATGGCGGCTGCTGGTCCTGGGCTGACCTGTATGCAGCTCATAGGGTGAAAAACTCAAAGAGCGGTAAAACAGTTTTATTCACGGACCTTCGAATGATCATTAACGCTAATTGCAACATGTCAATCCAATTAAATTTGGTCTGTGCACAGATTTTAGCCAATTAGTTTTTAATATTCTCGTCCATCCTTTCAACCTTACCTTGGGACTCAGGATGGTACCCCAAACCTGTGTTCTAGTCCGAAAGCCTTTTCGACCAAGGCTAAGTGAGTTTTTTTTTTTTTTTTAAATGGTTGCCGTTGTCTGACCTAATCTTTTTGGGGAAACCATGTCGGGGTACTAGGTCATTCACAAGTCATTCAATTACTGGTTGCATCCTCTTTTGAGGCTGTTGTTGCTTCTGGCCAACCACTGTGATTGTCAACACAAGTCAGTACGTACCTTTTCCCTTGTACCGTATTGATCATATCAGTGAAATCAAAGACTATACATGGTTCACCCTTACATCCTCCCTATTCTAAATTTGATCTACTTAACTACTATCGATGTGTAAAATCGTTATTTTCAAATTAAAATGTAGTTATAACTTCTTACCCACGGGAAAAATGTTAAAACTATGGAATGTGTCAGAGTCGGATGATTGTCGATTTTGTTCCAAGGAGTCTGTATCTACCCTCACTCACCCCCTTCTGTTTCTGAAAAAAGGACTGTGTTAGTAATACTATCACTTTCAGAAACATCTAAGAAAAAGGTCAACTAATAGCCAAGTAGCGGAGGACAAGTCATGTTTGAGGTCAATGATAGTCTCTTTAGCCTCTGTGGTCCACTGGGGGTGTTGTTAGGGTAGGGGACCCCTTAGCAATATCACAAATAACTCAAACTCAACTAAACCCTAACTTTTATGTAACTTATTCAATATGGTGAAAGTAACAACATATGCTCATATTTATATTGTCACAAATACAAGAAAAATACTACCCTTATGGTGGATGCTTTAGCAATAGTATTTTGAAATTTTACCACACCTGGTGGCCCCAATAATTGATTAAGTCAAGCTCATGTTGTAGAAAGTCGAATGATGCGGACACGTTTGTTACTGAATACTTTCTATCAGACTTCTGCCATGGCAACTTTGTGTATGTAATGAGCAACTATAATTATTTGATATTCTTAAATGTGTAATGTGTCGTTTTAGCTCAGCTGTTGTGTAGCTGCTAGCTCCTCGTAGCCTACAGGTGTCTAAAGTGCAGCCCATAGTTATGTGTTTAACACAACTATGTGCTAAACCTATACAATTGAAAATGTGGTATTTGGGTGTCGGTGTAATGTTTGGCAGCTACGCCGTGTCTTATCATTGGACCTAAGTTCTTTGGTTTTGTAGGCGAGACAGAGAGCAAGGGAACAATGTGGGACACAATTGTGTCCCTCTTATACCATGCTAGTTGTTTCAAAGATAGGTCAACATGAGCAACCACACCTTGAGTTCCAACATATATAAATATAAAAAGGAGTCAAAGGTCTCCTGGTATGAGTGTCTAACTGGTGATCATAACATATGGCGAGTCGGGTGGCAGAACACACGGAAGCATCTCAGCCAGTCAGGGTTTTCACTGTTAGAGCAGTTGGATGTCAGCCATTCCTGTTGTTTCAGGCTGTGGTAGGAGCCTTGGTAGTGGTGTCGCAGCTTGGTGGTTAAGCCGTCAGGTAACACCAGGAATGTTCCTTCTGTGCGATTTGAATGTCAGGGTACAGTCTGTAAAGGAGGTCCAGCAATCTGAACCGGAAGTGGTTTGGTGACAGGTAACCTTGTGACCCCAGCGAAGCCTTCGACCTTTAAAGAGGAAGCACACAGTTTCTTTGGTACCTCTGCATTCACAATCGAATGGGTGGCGCCAGTGTCAATCACGAACTGATAACATTGTCGTTGACACTCATGTCCAGCAGGGGGCCAGTCTGTATCTCCTGCTGGGGCTCCTGCGGTGGGCGTCCTTTGCCACGCTTTTGTGTTCGTTTGTTGGCACTACGGAACCTTTCCTGTTCGAAAATGTTCGGACAGTCACGACTCCAGTGACCAGGCTGGTCACAGCCGAAACAGTTTCCACCCCGGACTGGCTTTGAAGCACCGTGTTGTCCACCACCCGAGTCCAACCGTCTGGTCGCACGTCTGTTGAGGATTCTTTCCTCCACCTGTTGGAACTCAAAAGCAAGGTCACCCACTGCTGAATATATCCTAGCTGATCTTTGACCTTTTGGTTCTTTTAACCTTTTATTTTCAGCGATCTGTAAATTAAGGAGTTGCTTCCTTGCTGCTCTGTCATTAGCCTTATCATCCTCATCTTGAGGAAAGAGACTGCGCATAGCAGTAGCTATGTTTGTAACGTATGGTGTTATCGGTGAGGTCGAAGATTCAGCCATTAATCCTACTTGTTGTTCTGTATTTTTGCCATCTTGTGTGGAAACACAACGATACAAAATGCTTCTAAAGTCTCCTATTGATTTCTTCCCATTTCACTCAAACAACTAAACAAACAAACAAATAAACAAACTTGCAGCTAACCACAATCAACAGCATACCATTTACGAATACCTTCATTTGTCACTTTCTCATCTTTTCTTCACTTTCGTTTTCCTTTACAAACAACATCCTGTATCCATCTCTTCCTTACACTTCACACAATGTTTCTATTTTCTGTTCTCCTAGAAACCATTCACATAACGTAAGGTTATAAACATCCTTTTCCCATATTTTCTCAAACCATCCTCTTCACCCTCAATCTTCCTTCACCTGCTCTCTTTTTCTCTCTCTCTCCTTCTCACTGGAGTAGGAGGTGGTGGCCTAGTCAAAGTCTGGGCGGGTCGTTTGAATTGTCTTGCGCATGCGCGGCAGGCAACACACCAATCAGTCTAGTCTGTCCTATTTGTCTCATTAATCATCGGTTCTTTTGCTGCATTTCGTTTTTCCACGTAATCCCCGTTTACTTTTATCATACGCTAAACTCTTAAATTCTCGAGCACCAACCCTGCTCTTTTTTTCTCTTGACCATTTTCACCAGCGCACACACACACACATGCACGTGTAAGCACTCACGCACACACAAGCAAGTGCCTACAGCCCTACGCACACACACCCACGCACACGTAAGCACTCTCTCTGCGTTTCACTTTACCATAAAACTTCCAGTTACTTTTTTATTTAATTTTTTATTTTACCAGACGTTTGAGTTCACAACTTTTCGAGTATTGTAAACTCCCTCTTAACCCTTTCAAGGAACGTTCTCTTTTCTTTTTTTTTTTTTCTTTTTTTTTTTTTCTTTTTAAACTTTACCTGCTAATTCCATTGTCGACAACAGTGCATTCAATGGATTATTAAACAGTAATGATTCATCACATTTTCCCCAGCCGTCATCACATTCTTTTCTGTCACACTCCTTGGCCATTGTGTCTATTTTTCCTTAATTTTAGCGCACACTAAAGTGTCGCCGGGACCTCACAACCGGGGAATCTTTATTGTATTTATTACAAATGGCCTCCAGCCGTGGAATTTATCATATGGTACAGAAGGGCCTCCTCCCGTACGTTTCTTAATTTTAACGCACACGTTAATGCCGTAGGGAACTCGCAACCAGGGAGTATTTATTGTATTTTACAAATGGCCTCCGACCCATCCTTAATTTGTGTGCACATAAAAATGTCAACAGGGATCTCACAACCGGGGAGTATTTACTGTACCATATGATGGGCATCCAACCCGTTACTCTTTTAGGCGGCGACCAACTACCCAGGGTGAGCCACACCCAACTATTAGTTCACTCGTCAATGAAACTGCCCGTCACGGTAATCGAGACACAATGACGTGAGTTGACCACTTATTTACAATTTTAATGCAATGGCAGGCTCGGCAAAAATGCAATCAATCTATCAAAATCACCATTCTGTGTCTGGGGTACAAAGCAGTGTTTAACTTACAGACTTCTGGGCAGACTCCTAATGCAGATTTTATCTAAAAAGAAAGGTTCTGCTTACCTTGAATTATGTTTTGGCCATGTGAGTCTGTCCAGAAGATTGCAAGAGAAGGTCCAATTGTCAGCGTGTCATCTCGGACGAAGCCCCCAAATTGTTGCGTTTGACCAGATGTTCCTCCAAGTGGGATGTAAAACGCTGGTCAGTCCCAAGTTCCTTATTGACATATCAACTGAACTCAAACGTACCACCAAGCACAGAATAGGTATTTTGTAATTTTATTGTCAAAGCTTTGGCAATAATGAGATCAGCCTCGAACAACACATACAAATGCGCAGCCCAAGTTGATCTGAAAACTTCCCGGAAAGCCCTCTCCTCTTCAGTATCTCCCCCCGCCCTCACTTGTCTCACCTCAAACACATGCTCATTGTCTCTTATCTTGAGTCGGCCTGGGAAGCACAGGAAGGAGGAATTCCTCCTCTCTGCCTTCTACTTCAAGGCCGGCCCAAGTGCGAGCACTTTGTCATGGGATGAAAAGAAAAGCAAAGAGTACAATATGGAACATTAGCTATATGTAATATGACTATGAAAATTAATAAGTAACACAAAATATGGATATATGAATATATATATATATCTTTCACTCTCTAAGGTAGTCTGGCATTAACCTGACTCTCTAAGGTAGTCTGGCATTAACCTGACTCTCTAAGATAGTCTGGCATTAACCTGACTCTCTAAGGTAGTCTGGCATTAACCTGACTCTCTAAGGTAGTCTGACATTAACCTGACTCTCTAAGATAGTCTGGCATTAACCTGACTCTCTAAGGTAGTCTGGCATTAACCTGACTCTCTAAGGTAGTCTGACATTAACCTGACTCTCTAAGGTAGTCTGGCATTAACCTGACTCTCTAAGGTAGTCTGGCATTAACCTGACTCTCTAAGGTAGTCTGGCGTTAACCTGACTCTCTAAGATAGTCTGGCATTAACCTGACTCTCTAAGGTAGTCTGGCATTAACCTGACTCTCTAAGGTAGTCCGGCATTAACCTGACTCTCTAAGGTAGTCTGGCATTAACCTGACTCTCTAAGATAGTCTGGCATTAACCTGACTCTCTAAGGTAGTCCGGCATTAACCTGACTCTCTAAGGTAGTCTGGCATTAACCTGACTCTCTAAGGTAGTCCGGCATTAACCTGACTCTCTAAGGTAGTCTGGCATTAACCTGACTCTCTAAGGTAGTCTGACATTAACCTGACTCTTGAAAGATATATATATATCTTCATATATCCATATTTTGTGTTACTTATTAATTTTCATAGTCATATTACATATAGCTAATGTTCCATATTGTACTCTTTGCTTTTCTTTTCATCCCATGACAAAGTGCTCGCACTTGGGCCGGCCTTGAAGTAGAAGGCAGAGAGGAGGAATTCCTCCTTCCTGTGTTTCCCAGGCCGACTCAAGATAAGAGACAATGAGCATGTGTTTGAGGTGAGACAAGTGAGGGCGGGGGGAGATACTGAAGAGGAGAGTGCTTTCCGGGAAGTTTTCAGATCAACTTGGGCTACGCATTTGTATGTGTTGTTCGAGGCTGGTCTCTATTCTCAAATATTTGACAATAAAATACAAAATACCTATACTGTGCTTGGTGTATATTCGAGATCAGTTTATGTGTCATCTAAGGAACTTGGGACTGACCAGCGTTTTACATCCCACTTGGAGGAACATCTGGTCAAACGCAACACTCTCTAAGGTAGTCTGGCATTAACCTGACTCTCTAAGGTAGTCTGACATTAACCTGACTCTCTAAGGTAGTCTGGCATTAACCTGACTCTCTAAGGTAGCCTGGCATTAACCTGACTCTCTAAGGTAGCCTGGCATTAACCTGACTCTCTAAGGTAGTCTGACATTAACCTGACTCTCTAAGGTAGTCAGGCATTAACCTGACTCTCTAAGGTAGTCTGGCATTAACCTGACTCTCTAAGGTAGTCTGACATTAACCTGACTCTCTAAGATAGTCTGACATTAACCTGACTCTCTAAGGTAGTCAGGCATTAACCTGACTCTCTAAGGTAGTCTGGCATTAACCTGACTCTCTAAGGTAGTCTGGCATTAACCTGACTCTCTAAGGTAGTCTGACATTAACCTGACTCTCTAAGGTAGTCTGGCATGGTGACTCTCTAAGGTAGTCTGGCATTAACCTGACTCTCTAAGGTAGTCTGACATTAACCTGACTCTCTAAGGTAGTCTGGCATTAACCTGACTCTCTAAGGTAGTCTGGCATTAACCTGACTCTCTAAGGTAGTCTGGCATTAACCTTACTCTCTAAGGTAGTCTGGCATTAACCTGACTCTCTAAGGTAGTCTGGCATGGTGACTCTCTAAGGTAGTCTGGCATTAACCTGACTCTCTAAGGTAGTCTGGCATTAACCTGACTCTCTAAGGTAGTCTGGCATTAACCTGACTCTCTAAGGTAGTCTGGCATTAACCTGACTCTCTAAGGTAGTCTGACATTAACCTGACTCTCTAAGGTAGTCTGGCATGGTGACTCTCTAAGGTAGTCTGGCATTAACCTGACTCTCTAAGGTAGTCTGACATTAACCTGACTCTCTAAGGTGGTCTGGCATTAACCTGACTCTCTAAGGTAGTCAGGCATGGTGACTCTCTAAGGTAGTCTGGCATTAACCTGACTCTCTAAGGTAGTCTGGCATGGTGACTCTCTAAGGTAGTCTGGCATTAACCTGACTCTCTAAGGTAGTCTGGCATTAACCTGACTCTCTAAGGTAGTCTGGCATGGTGACTCTCTAAGGTAGTCTGACATTAACCTGACTCTCTAAGGTAGTCTGGCATTAACCTGACTCTCTAAGGTAGTCTGGCATTAACGTGACTCTCTAAGGTAGTCTGGCATTAACCTGACTCTCTAAGGTAGTCTGGCATTAACCTGACTCTCTAAGGTAGTCTGGCATTAACCTGACTCTCTAAGGTAGTCTGACATTAACCTGACTCTCTAAGGTAGTCTGGCATTAACCTGACTCTCTAAGGTAGTCTGACATTAACCTGACTCTCTAAGGTAGTCTGGCATGGTGACTCTCTAAGGTAGTCTGGCATTAACCTGACTCTCTAAGGTAGTCTGACATTAACCTGACTCTCTAAGGTAGTCAGGCATGGTGACTCTCTAAGGTAGTCTGGCATTAACCTGACTCTCTAAGGTAGTCTGGCATGGTGACTCTCTAAGGTAGTCTGGCATTAACCTGACTCTCTAAGGTAGTCTGGCATTAACCTGACTCTCTAAGGTAGTCTGGCATGGTGACTCTCTAAGGTAGTCTGACATTAACCTGACTCTCTAAGGTAGTCTGGCATTAACCTGACTCTCTAAGGTAGTCTGGCATTAACGTGACTCTCTAAGGTAGTCTGGCATTAACCTGACTCTCTAAGGTAGTCTGGCATTAACCTGACTCTCTAAGGTAGTCTGGCATTAACCTGACTCTCTAAGGTAGTCTGGCATTAACCTGACTCTCTAAGGTAGTCTGGCATTAACCTGACTCTCTAAGGTAGTCTGACATTAACCTGACTCTCTAAGGTAGTCTGGCATTAACCTGACTCTCTAAGGTAGTCTGGCATGGTGACTCTCTAAGGTAGTCTGGCATTAACCTGACTCTCTAAGGTAGTCTGGCATTAACGTGACTCTCTAAGGTAGTCTGACATTAACCTGACTCTCTAAGGTAGTCAGGCATTAACCTGACTCTCTAAGGTAGTCTGGCATTAACCTGACTCTCTAAGGTAGTCTGACATTAACCTGACTCTCTAAGGTAGTCAGGCATTAACCTGACTCTCTAAGGTAGTCTGGCATTAACCTGACTCTCTAAGGTAGTCAGGCATTAACCTGACTCTCTAAGATAGTCTGACATTAACCTGACTCTCTAAGGTAGTCAGGCATTAACCTGACTCTCTAAGGTAGTCAGGCATTAACCTGACTCTCTAAGATAGTCTGACATTAACCTGACTCTCTAAGGTAGTCAGGCATTAACCTGACTCTCTAAGGTAGTCTGGCATTAACCTGACTCTCTAAGGTAGTCTGACATTAACCTGACTCTCTAAGATAGTCTGGCATTAACCTGACTCTCTAAGGTAGTCTGACATTAACCTGACTCTCTAAGGTAGTCTGACATTAACCTGACTCTCTAAGATAGTCTGGCATTAACCTGACTCTCTAAGGTAGTCTGACATTAACCTGACTCTCTAAGGTAGTCTGACATTAACCTGACTCTCTAAGGTAGTCTGGCATGGTGACTCTCTAAGGTAGTCTGACATTAACCTGACTCTCTAAGGTAGTCTGGCATTAACCTGACTCTCTAAGGTAGTCTGACATTAACCTGACTCTCTAAGATAGTCTGGCATTAACCTGACTCTCTAAGGTAGTCTGACATTAACCTGACTCTCTAAGGTAGTCTGACATTAACCTGACTCTCTAAGATAGTCTGGCATTAACCTGACTCTCTAAGGTAGTCTGACATTAACCTGACTCTCTAAGGTAGTCTGACATTAACCTGACTCTCTAAGGTAGTCTGGCATTAACCTGACTCTCTAAGGTAGTCTGACATTAACCTGACTCTCTAAGGTAGTCTGACATTAACCTGACTCTCTAAGGTAGTCTGGCATTAACCTGACTCTCTAAGGTAGTCTGGCATTAACCTGACTCTCTAAGGTAGTCTGACATTAACCTGACTCTCTAAGGTAGTCTGGCATGGTGACTCTCTAAGGTAGTCTGACATTAACCTGACTCTCTAAGGTAGTCTGGCATTAACCTGACTCTCTAAGGTAGTCTGGCATTAACCTGACTCTCTAAGGTAGTCTGGCATTAACCTGACTCTCTAAGGTAGTCTGGCATTAACCTGACTCTCTAAGGTAGTCTGACATTAACCTGACTCTCTAAGGTAGTCTGGCATTAACCTGACTCTCTAAGGTAGTCTGGCATTAACCTGACTCTCTAAGGTAGTCTGGCATTAACCTGACTCTCTAAGGTAGTCTGACATTAACCTGACTCTCTAAGATAGTCTGGCATTAACCTGACTCTCTAAGGTAGTCTGGCATTAACCTGACTCTCTAAGGTAGTCTGGCATTAACCTGACTCTCTAAGGTAGTCTGGCATTAACCTGACTCTCTAAGATAGTCTGGCATTAACCTGACTCTCTAAGGTAGTCTGGCATTAACCTGACTCTCTAAGGTAGTCTGGCATTAACCTGACTCTCTAAGGTAGTCTGACATTAACCTGACTCTCTAAGATAGTCTGGCATTAACCTGACTCTCTAAGGTAGTCTGGCATTAACCTGACTCTCTAAGGTAGTCTGGCATTAACCTGACTCTCTAAGGTAGTCTGGCATTAACCTGACTCTCTAAGATAGTCTGGCATTAACCTGACTCTCTAAGGTAGTCTGGCATTAACCTGACTCTCTAAGGTAGTCTGACATTAACCTGACTCTCTAAGATAGTCTGGCATTAACCTGACTCTCTAAGGTAGTCTGGCATTAACCTGACTCTCTAAGGTAGTCTGACATTAACCTGACTCTCTAAGGTAGTCTGGCATTAACCTGACTCTCTAAGGTAGTCTGGCATTAACCTGACTCTCTAAGGTAGTCTGGCGTTAACCTGACTCTCTAAGATAGTCTGGCATTAACCTGACTCTCTAAGGTAGTCTGGCATTAACCTGACTCTCTAAGGTAGTCCGGCATTAACCTGACTCTCTAAGGTAGTCTGGCATTAACCTGACTCTCTAAGATAGTCTGGCATTAACCTGACTCTCTAAGGTAGTCCGGCATTAACCTGACTCTCTAAGGTAGTCTGGCATTAACCTGACTCTCTAAGGTAGTCCGGCATTAACCTGACTCTCTAAGGTAGTCTGGCATTAACCTGACTCTCTAAGGTAGTCTGACATTAACCTGACTCTTGAAAGATATATATATATCTTCATATATCCATATTTTGTGTTACTTATTAATTTTCATAGTCATATTACATATAGCTAATGTTCCATATTGTACTCTTTGCTTTTCTTTTCATCCCATGACAAAGTGCTCGCACTTGGGCCGGCCTTGAAGTAGAAGGCAGAGAGGAGGAATTCCTCCTTCCTGTGTTTCCCAGGCCGACTCAAGATAAGAGACAATGAGCATGTGTTTGAGGTGAGACAAGTGAGGGCGGGGGGAGATACTGAAGAGGAGAGTGCTTTCCGGGAAGTTTTCAGATCAACTTGGGCTACGCATTTGTATGTGTTGTTCGAGGCTGGTCTCTATTCTCAAATATTTGACAATAAAATACAAAATACCTATACTGTGCTTGGTGTATATTCGAGATCAGTTTATGTGTCATCTAAGGAACTTGGGACTGACCAGCGTTTTACATCCCACTTGGAGGAACATCTGGTCAAACGCAACACTCTCTAAGGTAGTCTGGCATTAACCTGACTCTCTAAGGTAGTCTGACATTAACCTGACTCTCTAAGGTAGTCTGGCATTAACCTGACTCTCTAAGGTAGTCTGGCATTAACCTGACTCTCTAAGGTAGCCTGGCATTAACCTGACTCTCTAAGGTAGTCTGACATTAACCTGACTCTCTAAGGTAGTCAGGCATTAACCTGACTCTCTAAGGTAGTCTGGCATTAACCTGACTCTCTAAGGTAGTCTGACATTAACCTGACTCTCTAAGATAGTCTGACATTAACCTGACTCTCTAAGGTAGTCAGGCATTAACCTGACTCTCTAAGGTAGTCTGGCATTAACCTGACTCTCTAAGGTAGTCTGGCATTAACCTGACTCTCTAAGGTAGTCTGACATTAACCTGACTCTCTAAGGTAGTCTGGCATGGTGACTCTCTAAGGTAGTCTGGCATTAACCTGACTCTCTAAGGTAGTCTGACATTAACCTGACTCTCTAAGGTAGTCTGGCATTAACCTGACTCTCTAAGGTAGTCTGGCATTAACCTGACTCTCTAAGGTAGTCTGGCATTAACCTTACTCTCTAAGGTAGTCTGGCATTAACCTGACTCTCTAAGGTAGTCTGGCATGGTGACTCTCTAAGGTAGTCTGGCATTAACCTGACTCTCTAAGGTAGTCTGGCATTAACCTGACTCTCTAAGGTAGTCTGGCATTAACCTGACTCTCTAAGGTAGTCTGGCATTAACCTGACTCTCTAAGGTAGTCTGACATTAACCTGACTCTCTAAGGTAGTCTGGCATGGTGACTCTCTAAGGTAGTCTGGCATTAACCTGACTCTCTAAGGTAGTCTGACATTAACCTGACTCTCTAAGGTGGTCTGGCATTAACCTGACTCTCTAAGGTAGTCAGGCATGGTGACTCTCTAAGGTAGTCTGGCATTAACCTGACTCTCTAAGGTAGTCTGGCATGGTGACTCTCTAAGGTAGTCTGGCATTAACCTGACTCTCTAAGGTAGTCTGGCATTAACCTGACTCTCTAAGGTAGTCTGGCATGGTGACTCTCTAAGGTAGTCTGACATTAACCTGACTCTCTAAGGTAGTCTGGCATTAACCTGACTCTCTAAGGTAGTCTGGCATTAACGTGACTCTCTAAGGTAGTCTGGCATTAACCTGACTCTCTAAGGTAGTCTGGCATTAACCTGACTCTCTAAGGTAGTCTGGCATTAACCTGACTCTCTAAGGTAGTCTGACATTAACCTGACTCTCTAAGGTAGTCTGGCATTAACCTGACTCTCTAAGGTAGTCTGACATTAACCTGACTCTCTAAGGTAGTCTGGCATGGTGACTCTCTAAGGTAGTCTGGCATTAACCTGACTCTCTAAGGTAGTCTGACATTAACCTGACTCTCTAAGGTAGTCAGGCATGGTGACTCTCTAAGGTAGTCTGGCATTAACCTGACTCTCTAAGGTAGTCTGGCATGGTGACTCTCTAAGGTAGTCTGGCATTAACCTGACTCTCTAAGGTAGTCTGGCATTAACCTGACTCTCTAAGGTAGTCTGGCATGGTGACTCTCTAAGGTAGTCTGACATTAACCTGACTCTCTAAGGTAGTCTGGCATTAACCTGACTCTCTAAGGTAGTCTGGCATTAACGTGACTCTCTAAGGTAGTCTGGCATTAACCTGACTCTCTAAGGTAGTCTGGCATTAACCTGACTCTCTAAGGTAGTCTGGCATTAACCTGACTCTCTAAGGTAGTCTGGCATTAACCTGACTCTCTAAGGTAGTCTGGCATTAACCTGACTCTCTAAGGTAGTCTGACATTAACCTGACTCTCTAAGGTAGTCTGGCATTAACCTGACTCTCTAAGGTAGTCTGGCATGGTGACTCTCTAAGGTAGTCTGGCATTAACCTGACTCTCTAAGGTAGTCTGACATTAACCTGACTCTCTAAGGTAGTCTGGCATGGTGACTCTCTAAGGTAGTCTGGCATTAACCTGACTCTCTAAGGTAGTCTGACATTAACCTGACTCTCTAAGGTAGTCTGGCATTAACCTGACTCTCTAAGGTAGTCTGACATGGTGACTCTCTAAGGTAGTCTGGCATTAACCTGACTCTCTAAGGTAGTCTGGCATGGTGACTCTCTAAGGTAGTCTGGCATTAACCTGATTCTCTAAGGTAGTCTGGCATTAACCTGACTCTCTAAGGTAGTCTGGCATGGTGACTCTCTAAGGTAGTCTGGCATTAACCTGACTCTCTAAGGTAGTCTGGCATGCTGACTCTCTAAGGTAGTCTGGCATGGTGACTCTCTAAGGTAGTCTGGCATCTAAAGTTCAAGTTAAAGTACCAATGATTGTCACACACACTAGGTGTGGCGAAATTATTCTCTGCATTTGACCCATCACCCTTGATCACCCACTGGGAGGTGAGGGGAGCAGTGAGCAGCAGCGGTGGCCGTGCCCGGGAATCATTTTTGGTGATTTAACCCCCAATTCCAACCCTTGATGCTGAGTGACAAGCAGGGAAGTAATGGGTCCCATTTTTTATAGTCTTTGGTATGACTCGGCCGGTATTTGAACTCCCAACCTACCCATCTCAGGACGGACACTCTAACCACTAGACCACTGAGTAGGTTACATTATATATGATATACTACACTATATATGATATATTATACTATATATGATATACTACACTATATTATACTATATATGATATACTACACTATATATGATATATTATACTATATATGATATACTACACTATATTATACTATATATGATATACTACACTAAATATTACACTATATATGATATACTGTACTACACTATATATGATATACTGTACTACACTATATATGATATACTACACTATATATGATATACTACACTATATGATATATTATACTATATATAATATACTACACTATTTATGATATACTGTACTTTATATATAATATATTATACTATATATGATATACTACACTATATATGATATACTACACTATATGATATATTATACTATATATGATATACTGTACTACACTATATATGATATACTACACTATATATGATATACTACACTATATGATATATTATACTATATATAATATACTACACTATTTATGATACACTGTACTATATATATATGATATACTACACTATATATGATATACTACACTATATGATATATTATATTATATATAATATACTACACTATTTATGATATACTGTACTATATATATAATATATTATACTATATATGATATACTACACTATATATGATATACTGTACTATATATGTTATATTATACCTTATATGATATAATACACTATATATGATATACTTCATTATATATGATATACTACACTATATATGATATACTGTACTATATATGTTATATTATACTATATATGATATACTACATTATATATGATATACTATATATGATATACTACACTATAAATGATATATTATAAAGTACTACGTCTACAACAACTACTACTAGTAGACTACTAGTAGTAGTTGTTGTTGTAGAAGTAGTACTACTAATAGTAGTACTACTTCTACTACTACTAGTAGTACTTCTACAACAACTACTACTACAACAACTACCACTAGTACTACTTCTACTACTACTAGTAGTACTTCTACAACAACTACTACTACAACTACTACCACTAGTACTACTTCTACTACTACTACTAGTACTTCTACAACAACAACAACTACTACTACAACAACTACTACCACTAGTACTACTTCTACTACTACTACTAGTAGTACTTCTACAACAACAATTACTACTACAACAACTACTACCACTAGTACTACTTCTACTACTAGTAGTAGTACTTCTACAACAACAACTACTACCACTAGTACTACTTCTACTACTACTATTAGCACTTCTACTACAACACCCACTAGTACTACTTCTACAACAACACCTATTACTACGTCTACTACTACTACTACAACAACTACTACAAAGTCCCGATGAAGTTAATTGAGGTGTACAGGAAGTAGTTTATTTAGTGATGATGTCACTTCCTGTTGTGTGTTCCAGTCTGAAAAGATTGACATGAAAGACTTGAAGTCAGAACTCGTGATGGAGACTATTTTATTTTAGCATCGCAACCTCTCAGCTATGTGACCTCATCATGTTACCTACGTGTGTGTGTGTGTGTACATGTGTGTGTGTGTACGTGTGTGTACGCGTGTGTGTGTGTGAGAGTGAGTGTGTGTGTGTACGTGTATGCGTGTGTGTGTGAGTGAGTGTATGCGTGCGTGCGTGCGTGCGTGTGTGTGCGAGTGTGTGTGTGTGTGTACGTGTATGCGTGTGTGTGTGTGAGTGAGTGTATGCGTGCGTGTGTGTGTGTGCGAGTGTGTGTGTGTGTGTACGTGTATGCGTGTGTGTGTGTGAGTGAGTGAGTGAGTGTATGCGTGCGTGCGAGTGTGTGTGTGTACGTGTGTGTGTACGTGTATGCGTGTGTGTGTGTGAGTGAGTGAGTGAGTGTATGCGTGTGTGTGTGTGTGTGTGTGTGTGTGTGTGTGTGTGTGTGTGAATGACATCTGGAGCTGTGACAGGAAATCTGCAGCGTCCTTGAGCAGACTGAGTCCTACTTTACCCACTTGGACCTGTCATGTTCAAGTCATGTGCCCTGCTGGACCTGGTAGATCATGCTGCAATTGGTGGACCTAGTAGACCCTGCTGGACCTGGTAGATCCTGCTGCAATTGGTGGACCTAGTAGACCCTGCTGGACCTGGTAGATCCTGCTGCAATTGGTGGACCTAGTATACCCTGCTGGACTTGGTAGATCCTGCTGCAATTGGTGGACCTAGTAGACCCTGCTGGACTTGGTAGATCCTGCTGCAATTGGTGGACCTAGTAGACCCTGCTGGACTTGGTAGATCCTGCTGCAATTGATGGTCCTAGTAGACCCTGCTGTACTTGGTAGATCCTGCTGCAATTGGTGGACCTAGTAGACCCTGCTGGACTTGGTAAATCCTTCTGCAATTGGTGGACCTAGTAGACCCTGCTGGACTTGGTAGACCCTGCTGCAATTGGTTGTCCTAGTAGACCCTGCTGGACTTGGTAGATCCTGCTGCAATTGGTGGACCTTGCAGACCCTGCTGGACTTGGTAGACCCTGCTGCAATTGGTGGTCCTAGTAGACCCTGCTGGACTTGGTAGATCCTGCTGCAATTGGTGGTCCTAGTAGACCCTGATGGACCTGGTAGATCCTGCTGGACCTGGCAGACCCTGCCGCAATTGGTGGACCTAGTAGACCCTGTTGGACCTGGTAGACCCTGCTGCAATTGGTGGTTCTAGTAGACCCTGATGGGCCTGGTAGATCCTGCTGGACCTGGTAGACCCTGCTGCAATTGGTGGTCCTAGTAAACCCTGCTGGACCTGGTAGACCTGCTGAAATTGGTGGTCCTAGTAGACCCTGATGGACCTGGTAGATCCTGCTGGACGTGGTAGACCCTGCCGCAATTGGTGGACCTAGTAGACCCTGCTGGACCTGGTAGATCCTGCTGCAATTGGTGGTCCTAGTCGACCCTGCTGAACCTGGTAGACCCTGATGCAATTGGTGGACCTAGTAGACCCTGCTGGACCTGGTAGACCCTGCTGGATCTTGTAAACCCTGCTGGGATTAGTGCACCTGGCCGACCCTGCTGGACCTGGAAGACCTTGCTGGAGCTGGTAAACCCTGCTGGTTGTGGTAAACCCTGCTGGGATTAGTGGACCTGGTAGACCCTGCTGGACCTGTTAAACCTTGCTGGGATTGGTGGACCTGATAGACTGGAGAAGATTGTCAACCCTGCTGGACCTGGTGCAGAACCCAAGTAGAAAAGAATAGCACGTAGTCGGGTGGACAGGAAATGGAGACCATGCGGGAGCTGTCCCATGTCAGCCTGCAGGCTCCTCCCTCCCCCCACGGTCCCTCCTTCTCAGTGCAGACTTCCAGGAAGTTCCCCTTCTTCTCCCTGGTCAAACGGTGCAGGTACTGCCAGCCTGGACTCACCTTGGCAGCAGCTTTGATCTTTGCGGTCTTGCAGGTACGAGGCGGAGGACGGCGTCTCCTTTTCCCGCCTGCGGCTGGACGACTTGGACGTGGTCAAGACGCTGGGAGTGGGTGGCTTCGGACGCGTGGACCTGGTGAGGCCAGACTGAGCTGGACCTTGAGGAGGTCACATGATGCTGGTGTGCTCAGGTGCAGCTGAGGAGCAACAAGGCCAGGACCTTCGCCATGAAGCGTGTGGTGGTGGCCACGCAGCAGCAGGAGCACGTGCGTTCAGAGAAGGTCATCATGAGCCAGACCACCTGCCGCTTTATGGTTAGGTAGCTCACACCGCGCTCCTACAAAATAAAAGTGGCCTTCTGTTCCACCTGTTCTTGTGTGCACCTGCAGGTTGTACCGTACCTTTAAGGACAGCAAGTACCTGTACCTGCTGATGGAGGCGTGTCTTGGTGGCGAGCTGTGGACGCTCCTGAGGGACAGGTATGACAGAGAGGCTCCTCCTACTCCTTTTGCTTCTTCTCCTCCTCCTTCTTCTTCTGGTTCTCCACTTTCTTTTCCTCCTCCGTCTTCGCCCTCTCCTCCATCTTTTTCTACACCTTTCTTCTCCTCCTCCTCCTTCTTTTTGTTCCCCTACTCCTCCTTCTCATCCTTCTTCTCTTTCTCTGTAATGTCTGAACGTTTCTGGCTCTTGCAGAGGTTCCTTTGATGACCTCACCAGCAGGTTCTACGTGGCTTGCGTCCTGCAGGCCTTGTCCTACCTGCACGCCAGAGGGATTGTGTACAGAGACCTCAAACCTGAGAACCTCCTTCTGGACAGCGCTGGATATGCCAAGCTGGTACGCAGGTGTGCAGCACGCTCATGGGGTCACCTGACTGACGCTTTCTCCAGGCAGACTTTGGTTTCGCCAAGAAGATGGGCTTTTCTAAGAAGACGTGGACCTTCTGCGGAACTCCCGAGTACGTGGCCCCAGAGGTCCTCCTCAACAAGGGCCACGGCCTCTCAGCGGACTACTGGTCTCTGGGCGTCCTGATGTTTGAGCTGCTGACGGGCAGGTGAGACAGATGGATGCATTGTTCTCCTCAAAAACCTGTTTGGTCTTCGCCTCCAGCCCGCCGTTCTCCGGTCCGGATCCGATGAAGATCTACAGCGTCATCCTGGGAGGCATAGGTTTGGTGGAGTTCCCTGAGACGGTCACAGAGGACGCCAGCAACCTCATCAAGAAGCTGATCAGGTAGGCGGGGACAGCGCACTAAGCCACACCTACTATTTCAAAATAAAAGCTTGCTGGACTTTGTGCAGAGACAAGCCCAAGGAGAGACTTGGAAGCCAGAGGCATGGAGTCGGAGACATCCTGAGACACAAGTGAGTCAAAGACTTGACTTAAATGAAGCATTGAGGACTCAGATGTTCATGCCTGCAGGTGGTTTGACGGCTTTGACTGGCCAGGTCTGAAGAAAGGAACGCTGACTCCGCCCATCACACCTGACGTGAGTAGCAGGTCTCATTATGCGGCCGCTTGCGATGGTCCTGAGGGTCCAGGCCTTGTCCTGGTCTTGATGGTCCTGTTCGTCCATACTGGTCCAGCCATTGTCCTGGTCTTGATGGTCCTGATGGTCCAGTCCTTATCCTGGTCCTGAGGGTCTTGATGGTCCAGGCCTTGTCCTGATAGTCTTGATGGTCCTGAGGGTCCAGGGCTTGTCCTGGTCTTGATGGTCCTGTTGGTCCATACTGGTCCAGCCATTGTCCTGGTCTTGATGGTCCTGAGGGTCCAGTCCTTGTCCTGGTCCTGAGGGTCTTGATGGTCCAGGCCTTGTCCTGATTGTCTTGATGGTTCAGGCCTTGTCCTGGTCCTGATAGTCTTGATGGTCCAAGCCTTGTCCTGGTCCTGATGGCCATGATGGTCCAGGCCTTGTCCTGGTCCTGATGGTCTTGACGGTCCAGGCCTTAGCCTGGTTTTGATGGTCTTGATGATCCTGAGGGTCCAGGACTTGTCCTGGTCTTGATGGTCCTGTTGGTCCATACTGGTCCAGGCATTGTCCTGGTCTTGATGGTCCTGAGGGTCCCAATGGTCCTGAGGGTCCAGTCCTTGTCCTGGTCCTGACTGCCCTGATGGTACTGATGGTCCAGGCTTTGTCCTGAGGGTCTTGATGGTCCAGGACTTGATGGTCCTGTTGGACCATACTGGTCCAGGCATTGTCCTGGTCCTGATGGTCTTGGAGATCCACGCTGGTCCTGATGGTCCAGGCCTTGTCCTGGTCCTGATGGTCTTGATAGTCCTGAGGGTCCAGGCCTTGTCCTGGTCCTGTTGGTCCATACTGGTCCAGGCATTGTCCTGGACTTGATGGTTCTGATGGTCTTGGAGGTCCATGCTGGTCCAGGCCTTGCCCTGGTCCTGATAGTCTTGATGGTCCAGGCCTGGTCCTGATGGTGTTTATGGTCCTGAGGGTCCAGGCCATGTCCTGGTCCTAATGGTCTTGATAGTCCTGAGGGTCTAGGCCTTGTCCTGGTCGTGATGGACTTGAAGGTCCTGAGGGTCCATGCCTGGTCCTGGTCTTGATGGTCCTGTTGGTCCAGGCATTGTCTTGG
>NC_084751.1:5860098-5885098 GCF_033978785.1 Entelurus aequoreus
GCGACATAGGTGATGTAGGTGACATAGGCGACATAGGTGATGTAGGTGATGTAGGTGACGCAGGTGACATAGGTGATGTAGGTGACATAGGTGACATAGGTAATGTAGGTGATGCAGGTGACGTAGGCGACATAGGTGGTGTAGGTGATGCAGGTGACATAGGCGACATAGGTGATGTAGGTGACGTAGGTGATGTAGGTGACATAGGTGACGTAGGGGATATAGGTGATGTAGGCAACGTAAGTGATGTAGGTGACGTAGCTCCTTACCTGAGCATACCCATGCCGTGTCCGTCCATGTCGGTGAACTTCAGGAGCACCATCTGCTTGTCGATGTTGTCGTCATACCTGAAAGCACATCGCTGACATCACCACCATCACCTGACTTCCTGTACTCACCTGAGTCGCTCCTCCAGGGGGTTGTTGTGGTAGGAGTGAGGACTTCCTGTACTCACCTGAGTCGCTCCTCCAGGGGGTTGTTGTGGTAGGAGTGAGGACTTCCTGTACTCACCTGAGTCGCTCCTCCAGGGGGTTGTTGTGGTAGGAGTGAGGACTTCCTGTACTCACCTGAGTCGCTCCTCCAGGGGGTTGTTGTGGTAGGAGTGAGGACTTCCTGTACTCACCTGAGTCGCTCCTCCAGGGGGTTGTTGTGGTAGGAGTGAGGACTTCCTGTACTCACCTGAGTCGCTCCTCCAGGGGGTTGTTGTGGTAGGAGTGAGGACTTCCTGTACTCACCTGAGTCGCTCCTCCAGGGGGTTGTTGTGGTAGGAGTGAGGACTTCCTGTACTCACCTGAGTCGCTCCTCCAGGGGGTTGTTGTGGTAGGAGTGAGGACTTCCTGTACTCACCTGAGTCGCTCCTCCAGGGGGTTGTTGTGGTAGGAGTGAGGACTTCCTGTACTCACCTGAGTCGCTCCTCCAGGGGGTTGTTGTGGTAGGAGTGAGGACTTCCTGTACTCACCTGAGTCGCTCCTCCAGGGGGTTGTTGTGGTAGGAGTGAGGACTTCTGTTCACGCTGCTGCCAGACACACCTCCTCTCTTCCTGTACACCCGCCCTGCACGCATGCTGCTATGGGCTAGGGCTATACTCTGGAACACAACATGTGAGTGCCTGTCAAACATGGGCTAGGGCTATACTCTGGAACACAACATGTGAGTGCCTGTCAAACATGGGCTAGGGCTATACTCTGGAACACAACATGTGAGTGCCTGTCAAACATGGGCTAGGGCTATACTCTGGAACACAACATGTGAGTGCCTGTCAAACATGGGCTAGGGCTATACTCTGGAACACAACATGTGAGTGCCTGTCAAACATGGGCTAGGGCTATACTCTGGAACACAACCTGTGATGCATATCAACGAATGACTGAATGAATGAATGAATGCCATGCATGCATGTTAAATGATCAATTAATGAACATAAATGAGTGAATGTGTAAAAAGAGCTTGTGTGAGTGTGTGAATAAATGAGTGAGTGGCACCTTGACAATGAATGAATGAGTGTGTGAATGAATGAGTGAGTGGCACCTTGACAATGAATGAATGACTAAAGAGATGAATGAATGAGTGAGTGTCACCTTGACAATGAATGAATGACTAAAGAGATGAATGAATGAGTGAGTGTCACCTTGACAATGAATGAATGACTAAAGAGATGAATGAGTGAGTGAGTGTCACCTTGACAATGAATGAATGACTAAAGAGATGAATGAGTGAGTGAGTGTCACCTTGACAATGAATGAATGACTAAAGAGATGAATGAGTGAGTGAGTGTCACCTTGACAATGAATGAATGACTAAAGAGATGAATGAATGAGTGAGTGTCACCTTGACAATGAATGAATGACTAAAAAGATGAATGAATGAGTGAGTGTCACCTTGACAATGAATGAATGACTAAAGAGATGAATGAGTGAGTGAGTGTCACCTTGACAATGAATGAATGACTAAAGAGATGAATGAGTGAGTGAGTGTCACCTTGACAATGAATGAATGACTAAAGAGATGAATGAGTGAGTGAGTGTCACCTTGACAATGAATGAATGACTAAAGAGATGAATGAGTGAGTGAGTGTCACCTTGACAATGAATGAATGACTAAAGAGATGAATGAATGAGTGAGTGTCACCTTGACAATGGCGCCCACCAGAGGTTGGATGGAGGACTTGATGTAACCTTTGCTGCTGAGCATGAAGAGAGTGTACTGGAAATATCCTGCAGGTGCACAGTGTGTGTGTGTACCACTCAGTACTACGTTGTCCTGACGGTACTGCGATCCATACTGCAACCTGCAGGGCCTTCAGGACCTGCTCATGGTACACACACACACACACACACACACACACACACACACACACACACACACACACACACACACACACACACACACACACACACAAGTTGGGTTTCCGACAATGCATTTGGTGATAAATAGTGTGTAATACATTTAGTGTACTACATAGTGTAATACATTTAGTGTACCACATAATTTAATACATTTAGTGTACTACATAATGTAATACATTTAGTGTACCACATAATGTAATACATTTAGTGTACCACATAGTGTAATACATTTAGTGTACTACATAGTGTAATACATTTAGTGTACCACATAATTTAATACATTTAGTGTACTACATAATGTAATACATTTAGTGTACCACATAGTGTAATACATTTAGTGTACTACATAGTGTAATACATTTAGTGTACCACAGAGTGTAATACATTTAGTATACTACATAGTGTAATACATTTAGTGTACCACATAGTGTAATACATTTAGTGTACCACATAGTGTAATACATTTAGTGTACCACATAATGTAATACATTTAGTGTACTACATAGTGTAATACATTTAGTGTACCACATAGTGTAATACATTTAGTGTACCACATAGTGTAATACATTTAGTGTACTACATAGTGTAATACATTTAGTGTACCACATAATGTAATACATTTAGTGTACTACATAGTGTAATACATTTAGTGTACTACATAGTGTAATACATTTAGTGTACCACATAGTGTAATACATTTAGTATACCACATAGTGTAATACATTTAGTGTACCACATAGTGTAATACATTTAGTGTACCACATAATGTAATACATTTAGTGTACCACATTGTGTAATACATTTAGTGTACCACATAGTGTAATACATTTAGTGTACCACATAATGTAATACATTTAGTGTACTACATAGTGTAATACATTTAGTGTACTACATAGTGTAATACATTTAGTGTACCACATAATGTAATACATTTAGTGTACCACATAATGTAATACATTTAGTGTACCACATAGTGTAATACATTTAGTGTACCACATAATGTAATACATTTAGTGTACCACATAGTGTAATACATTTAGTGTACCACATAATGTAATACATTTAGTGTACCACATAGTGTAATACATTTAGTGTACCACATAGTGTAATACATTTAGTGTACCACATAATGTAATACATTTAGTGTACTACATAGTGTAATACATTTAGTGTACTACATAGTGTAATACATTTAGTGTACCACATAATGTAATACATTTAGTGTACTACATAGTGTAATACATTTAGTGTACCACATTGTGTAATACAAAAGTGTACCACATAATGTAATACATTTAGTGTACCACATAGTGTAATACATTTAGTGTACCACATAGTGTAATACATTTAGTGTACCACATAATGTAATACATTTAGTGTACTACATAGTGTAATACATTTAGTGTACTACATAATGTAATACATTTAGTGTACCACATAATGTAATACATTTAGTGTACCACATAGTGTAATACATTTAGTGTACTACATAGTGTAATACATTTAGTGTACCACATAATGTAATACATTTAGTGTACCACATAGTGTAATACATTTAGTGTACCACATAGTGTAATACATTTAGTGTACTACATAGTGTAATACATTTAGTGTACCACATAATGTAATACATTTAGTGTACTACATAGTGTAATACATTTAGTGTACCACATAGTGTAATACATTTAGTGTACTACATAGTGTAATACATTTAGTGTACTACATAGTGTAATACATTTAGTGTACCACATAGTGTAATACATTTAGTGTACTACATAGTGTAATACATTTAGTGTACTACATAGTGTAATACATTTAGTGTACTACATAGTGTAATACATTTAGTGTACTACATAGTGTAATACATTTAGTGTACCACATAGTGTAATACATTTAGTGTACCACATAGTGTAATACATTTAGTGTACTACATAGTGTAATACATTTCGTGTACCACATAATGTAATACATTTAGTGTACCACATAGTGTAATACATTTAGTGTACCACATAATGTAATACATTTAGTGTACCACATAGTGTAATACATTTAGTGTACTACATAGTGTAATACATTTAGTGTACTACATAATGTAATACATTTAGTGTACCACATAATGTAATACATTTAGTGTACTACATAGTGTAATACATTTAGTGTACCACATAATGTAATACATTTAGTGTACTACATAGTGTAATACATTTAGTGTACCACATAGTGTAATACATTTAGTGTACTACATAGTGTAATACATTTAGTGTACTACATAGTGTAATACATTTAGTGTACCACATAGTGTAATACATTTAGTGTACTACATAGTGTAATACATTTAGTGTACCACATAGTGTAATACATTTAGTGTACCACATAGTGTAATACATTTAGTGTACTACATAGTGTAATACATTTCGTGTACCACATAATGTAATACATTTAGTGTACCACATAGTGTAATACATTTAGTGTACCACATAATGTAATACATTTAGTGTACCACATAGTGTAATACATTTAGTGTACTACATAGTGTAATACATTTAGTGTACTACATAATGTAATACATTTAGTGTACCACATAATGTAATACATTTAGTGTACTACATAGTGTAATACATTTAGTGTACCACATAATGTAATACATTTAGTGTACTACATAGTGTAATACATTTAGTGTACCACATAGTGTAATACATTTAGTGTACTACATAGTGTAATACATTTAGTGTACTACATAGTGTAATACATTTAGTGTACCACATAATGTAATACATTTAGTGACATCATTGAATGAGTAATACAACAGTTGTGTAATATTCATTATTAATATACTGAGATGAAGAATATTTTATTTAATAAGGTTGAAAGTATTTCTCATAATTCTTCTTCTGTGTAAGCACAATTCATGTGAAGAAGCTCTTCAAGTGGAACATGTCACCTTCTTCATCCATCACATACTTCAATGTATGAATGAATGTATGAATGAATGTATGAATGAATCAAGTGGATCATGTCACCTTCTTGACTTCATCCATGACATTGTGATGTGCTGAATGTTGTAAGTGTTGTACATGCATACATACATTGTGATGTGCTGAATGTTGTAAGTGTTGTACGTGCATACATACATTGTGATGTGCTGAATGTTGTAAGTGTTGTACATGCATACATACATTGTGATGTGCTGAATGTTGTAAGTGTTGTACATTCATACATACATTGTGATGTGCTGAATGTTGTAAGTGTTGTACGTGCATACATACATTGTGATGTGCTGAATGTTGTAAGTGTTGTACATGCATACATACATTGTGATGTGCTGAATGTTGTAAGTGTTGTACGTGCATACATACATTGTGATGTGCTGAATGTTGTAAGTGTTGTACATGCATACATACATTGTGATGTGCTGAATGTTGTAAGTGTTGTACGTGCATACATACATTGTGATGTGCTGAATGTTGTAAGTGTTGTACATGCATACATACATTGTGATGTGCTGAATGTTGTAAGTGTTGTACGTGCATACATACATTGTGATGTGCTGAATGTTGTAAGTGTTGTACGTGCATACATACATTGTGATGTGCTGAATGTTGTAAGTGTTGTACATGCATACATACATTGTGATGTGCTGAATGTTGTAAGTGTTGTACATGCATACATACATTGTGATGTGCTGAATGTTGTAAGTGTTGTACATGCATACATACATTGTGATGTGCTGAATGTTGTAAGTGTTGTACATGCATACATACATTGTGATGTGCTGAATGTTGTAAGTGTTGTACGTGCATACATACATTGTGATGTGCTGAATGTTGTAAGTGTTGTACGTGCATACATACATTGTGATGTGCTGAATGTTGTAAGTGTTGTACGTGCATACATACATTGTGATGTGCTGAATGTTGTAAGTGTTGTACGTGCATACATACATTGTGATGTGCTGAATGTTGTAAGTGTTGTACATGCATACATACATTGTGATGTGCTGAATGTTGTAAGTGTTGTACATGCATACATACATTGTGATGTGCTGAATGTTGTAAGTGTTGTACATGCATACATACATTGTGATGTGCTGAATGTTGTAAGTGTTGTACGTGCATACATACATTGTGATGTGCTGAATGTTGTAAGTGTTGTACGTGCATACATACATTGTGATGTGCTGAATGTTGTAAGTGTTGTACATGCATACATACATTGTGATGTGCTGAATGTTGTAAGTGTTGTACGTGCATACATACATTGTGATGTGCTGAATGTTGTAAGTGTTGTACATGCATACATACATTGTGATGTGCTGAATGTTGTAAGTGTTGTACGTGCATACATACATTGTGATGTGCTGAATGTTGTAAGTGTTGTACGTGCATACATACATTGTGATGTGCTGAATGTTGTAAGTGTTGTACATGCATACATACATTGTGATGTGCTGAATGTTGTAAGTGTTGTACGTGCATACATACATTGTGATGTGCTGAATGTTGTAAGTGTTGTACGTGCATACATACATTGTGATGTGCTGAATGTTGTAAGTGTTGTACATGCATACATACATTGTGATGTGCTGAATGTTGTAAGTGTTGTACGTGCATACATACATTGTGATGTGCTGAATGTTGTAAGTGTTGTACGTGCATACATACATTGTGATGTGCTGAATGTTGTAAGTGTTGTACATGCATACATACATTGTGATGTGCTGAATGTTGTAAGTGTTGTACGTGCATACATACATTGTGATGTGCTGAATGTTGTAAGTGTTGTACGTGCATACATACATTGTGATGTGCTGAATGTTGTAAGTGTTGTACATGCATACATACATTGTGATGTGCTGAATGTTGTAAGTGTTGTACGTGCATACATACATTGTGATGTGCTGAATGTTGTAAGTGTTGTACATGCATACATACATTGTGATGTGCTGAATGTTGTAAGTGTTGTACGTGCATACATACATTGTGATGTGCTGAATGTTGTAAGTGTTGTACATGCATACATACATTGTGATGTGCTGAATGTTGTAAGTGTTGTACATGCATACATACATTGTGATGTGCTGAATGTTGTAAGTGTTGTACGTGCATACATACATTGTGATGTGCTGAATGTTGTAAGTGTTGTACGTGCATACATACATTGTGATGTGCTGAATGTTGTAAGTGTTGTACGTGCATACATACATTGTGATGTGCTGAATGTTGTAAGTGTTGTACATGCATACATACATTGTGATGTGCTGAATGTTGTAAGTGTTGTACATGCATACATACATTGTGATGTGCTGAATGTTGTAAGTGTTGTACATGCATACATACATTGTGATGTGCTGAATGTTGTAAGTGTTGTACGTGCATACATACATTGTGATGTGCTGAATGTTGTAAGTGTTGTACGTGCATACATACATTGTGATGTGCTGAATGTTGTAAGTGTTGTACGTGCATACATACATTGTGATGTGCTGAATGTTGTAAGTGTTGTACGTGCATACATACATTGTGATGTGCTGAATGTTGTAAGTGTTGTACATGCATACATACATTGTGATGTGCTGAATGTTGTAAGTGTTGTACGTGCATACATACATTGTGATGTGCTGAATGTTGTAAGTGTTGTACATGCATACATACATTGTGATGTGCTGAATGTTGTAAGTGTTGTACGTGCATACATACATTGTGATGTGCTGAATGTTGTAAGTGTTGTACATGCATACATACATTGTGATGTGCTGAATGTTGTAAGTGTTGTACGTGCATACATACATTGTGATGTGCTGAATGTTGTAAGTGTTGTACATGCATACATACATTGTGATGTGCTGAATGTTGTAAGTGTTGTACATGCATACATACATTGTGATGTGCTGAATGTTGTAAGTGTTGTACGTGCATACATACATTGTGATGTGCTGAATGTTGTAAGTGTTGTACATGCATACATACATTGTGATGTGCTGAATGTTGTAAGTGTTGTACGTGCATACATACATTGTGATGTGCTGAATGTTGTAAGTGTTGTACATGCATACATACATTGTGATGTGCTGAATGTTGTAAGTTTTGTACATGCATACATACATTGT
Organism: Entelurus aequoreus; assembly: GCF_033978785.1. NCBI lineage: Eukaryota > Metazoa > Chordata > Actinopteri > Syngnathiformes > Syngnathidae > Entelurus > Entelurus aequoreus. The sequence goes on from NC_084751.1 coordinate 5,868,550, forward strand.
GATGTGCTGAATGTTGTAAGTGTTGTACGTGCATACATACATTGTGATGTGCTGAATGTTGTAAGTGTTGTACATGCATACATACATTGTGATGTGCTGAATGTTGTAAGTGTTGTACGTGCATACATACATTGTGATGTGCTGAATGTTGTAAGTGTTGTACATGCATACATACATTGTGATGTGCTGAATGTTGTAAGTGTTGTACATGCATACATACATTGTGATGTGCTGAATGTTGTAAGTGTTGTACGTGCATACATACATTGTGATGTGCTGAATGTTGTAAGTGTTGTACATGCATACATACATTGTGATGTGCTGAATGTTGTAAGTGTTGTACGTGCATACATACATTGTGATGTGCTGAATGTTGTAAGTGTTGTACGTGCATACATACATTGTGATGTGCTGAATGTTGTAAGTGTTGTACGTGCATACATACATTGTGATGTGCTGAATGTTGTAAGTGTTGTACGTGCATACATACATTGTGATGTGCTGAATGTTGTAAGTGTTGTACATGCATACATACATTGTGATGTGCTGAATGTTGTAAGTGTTGTACGTGCATACATACATTGTGATGTGCTGAATGTTGTAAGTGTTGTACGTGCATACATACATTGTGATGTGCTGAATGTTGTAAGTGTTGTACATGCATACATACATTGTGATGTGCTGAATGTTGTAAGTGTTGTACGTGCATACATACATTGTGATGTGCTGAATGTTGTAAGTGTTGTACATGCATACATACATTGTGATGTGCTGAATGTTGTAAGTGTTGTACATGCATACATACATTGTGATGTGCTGAATGTTGTAAGTGTTGTACGTGCATACATACATTGTGATGTGCTGAATGTTGTAAGTGTTGTACATGCATACATACATTGTGATGTGCTGAATGTTGTAAGTGTTGTACGTGCATACATACATTGTGATGTGCTGAATGTTGTAAGTGTTGTACATGCATACATACATTGTGATGTGCTGAATGTTGTAAGTGTTGTACATGCATACATACATTGTGATGTGCTGAATGTTGTAAGTGTTGTACGTGCATACATACATTGTGATGTGCTGAATGTTGTAAGTGTTGTACGTGCATACATACATTGTGATGTGCTGAATGTTGTAAGTGTTGTACGTGCATACATACATTGTGATGTGCTGAATGTTGTAAGTGTTGTACATGCATACATACATTGTGATGTGCTGAATGTTGTAAGTGTTGTACGTGCATACAAATGTTTTTAATGACATTTTATTCCTCCTCTTCAGTGGAGAAGAATTGTTGTACATTATTTTGTAGCAGCTTAGACTTTGTTTGTGCATCATTTGACATCTTTGCACTTTTACCAAATCATCAAACTTGAATATTTGTGATTCAATAAATGTGTTTGTAAGTTCTCTATATTCAACATGATGTATTATTATAACTCATCTTTTTGGAACACAGTTAGTGAATAAGTGTACTTGAGTCATTATGACATCATATTTCTACACAATAAGTCATAAATGTAACACTAGTGAGCAGTAGACAATATAAAGTCATTTATGGAACACATAGCTATAGACTATATGTGTTTGTACAGTGAATGTATATGTACAGTATGTGTATATGTATGTTTGTACAGTGAATGTATATGTACAGTATGTGTATACAGTATGTTTGTATAATGAATGTGCGTGTGGATGTACGAACTTTGAGTGTGTAAATATGTACTGTATTTATTTGTATATGTATGTGGGAGCGTAGGTACCTAAGTATGTGTGTATGTGTGTGAGTATATGTGAATTTGCATGTACAATACATTTGACTCCCAGTGTGTGCGGGAGCCAGAGTACGGCCCCAGCCTCCCCGAGAACCCATCCCACAAACAGTAGGTGTGGTGCCCAGGGAACCAGGGGCCACCGCCCCCACGCAGCCAAGCCGGACAGCGACAGGAACCCCAGAGCCCAGCCCACCGTGCCGCCCACAAGGGCCAGCAGCAGGCCGCAGACAGACGCACCCGGCAGAGGACAAGGCACGAGAAAAACAGGGGGAAGCCAGACCCCAAGCCAGCGAGAGACCACACCCCACACGGACAGAAAGGCGGGACGCCCCGCCCAAGGGGCCCGGAGACCCCCCGCAACCGGACGGGAAGACCACCCCCGCCCCACCGGCAACAGGGCCCCCACGAGCCCCCCCCCACCCCCGGAGAGCGCGGCGGGGCCAGACCACAGCCACCCCACCCAAGCCGGCCGCTACAGGACCACCCAGCACAGGGCCACAGGAACCACCCACCCCACCCGCAGGGACCCCAACGATGGAGATGGAACAACCAGCAACCGCCCCGCCAAGTCCCCCCCTGAGGTAGGGGAATAAATAAATAAAATAAATAAATACATAATAATAATAATAATAATAATAATAATAATATTAATAAAATATATTTAAAAAAAATAAGAATAAATAAATAATTAAATCTATTTATAAAAAAAAAAAGAAAAAAAGAAAAAAGAATTAAAAGAAGATCACAGACATGCTGACAACCAACCAACCAAGACGGGAACCCGGAAGGGATGGACGGTGGGACCCAGGAGCTCCAGACACGCAGTCCGGATGCAGTAGCCTGAGGCGCCGACCCCCACCCGACAGGCAGGCCCAGAACGTACCCCCAGAAATATACATACATATATATATACATACACATAAACATACACATGTACACATACACATGCATACACATACACATATATACATACATACATACACACACACACATACACATACATATACACAGTTTGTCAGCCCCGACAATCACCACGCGCCCGCGCTGCCACCAGTCACAACATCAGCCACCCCCCTGCACCAGACCCAGCAGCCACGGGCGCCCACACCACAAACAAACGGCAGCAGAAACAGCAGCCACAACACCCCCAGACAGCCAGCACCACCCAATCAAATCAAAGCGATCAAAAAAATCCCGCGACCGGCAACCACACGCCAACAGGATCACAGAGACCAGCCAGCGCCAGCAAGCCCAAACGCCAACACGCAAACAAGAGACACCAACACCCCCCCACCCCCAAAAGACCCCACCACCCCAACCCAAACACACCACCGCCCAAACAACCGAGACACAGTATCCAGACCAGACACGGGCGCCGCGCCGCCACCACATCAAGTCGCCAACAGAGACCCCACAGCGCAAGGTCGGGCCACACGGGTACGGACCCCACCCAACAGGAAGCGAGACCCGCGCGACGCCACACACAAATAAATAATAAGATTAAACAAAAATAATAATAATTTTAAAATAATAATAATAATAATAAAATTAAATACAAATTGAATTAAATATAACAAATACAAATAATTAAATAAAATAAAGTAAGTAAATAATAAAAATTGTCATAGTGTGTGCTAATAGTAAGCACTTTGCAGCATGCACATGGTAGTACACACTACATAGTGCACATGGTAGTGCACACTACATAGTGCACATGGTAGTGCACACTACATAGTGCACATGGTAGTACACACTACATAGTGCACATGGTAGTACACACTACATAGTGCACATAGTAGTACACACTACATAGTGCACATGGTAGTACACACCACATAGTGCACATGGTAGTACACACTACATAGTGCACATGGTAGTACACACTACATAGTGCACATGGTAGTACACACTACATAGTGCACATGGTAGTGCACACTACATAGTGCACATGGTAGTGCACACTACATAGTGCACATGGTAGTACACACTACATAGTGCACATGGTAGTGCACACTACATAGTGCACATGGTAGTACACACTACATAGTGCACATGGTAGTACACACTACATAGTGCACATGGTAGTGCACACTACATAGTGCACATGGTAGTACACACTACATAGTGCACATGGTAGTGCACACTACATAGTGCACATGGTAGTGCACACTACATAGTGCACATGGTAGTGCACACTACATAGTGCACATGGTAGTACACACTACATAGTGCACATGGTAGTACACACTACATAGTGCACATGGTAGTGCACACTACATAGTGCACATGGTAGTACACACTACATAGTGCACATGGTAGTACACACTACATAGTGCACATGGTAGTACACACTACATGGTGCACATGGTAGTGCACACTACATAGTGCACATGGTAGTACACACTACATAGTGCACATGGTAGTACACACTACATAGTGCACATGGTAGTACACACTACATGGTGCACATGGTAGTGCACACTACATAGTGCACATGGTAGTACACACAGTAGTAAACTATGTATGTACTTACTTTGTGTATATTAGTAAACATCTACTGTATGCTCTAGTAATCATTGTGCACTGTGTGCGTGTGTGTGTGTGTGTGTGTGCGTGTGTGTGTGTGTGTGTGTGTGTGCACCTCCAGTCGCAGCCTCTGTGAGATCATTCCCACGTCCACGGTGACGAAGACCACTCTGTGCTGGCCGTCATCAACGATGAAGGCTCGACTGAACAAGCGAGTGTGAATTCCTGCAGCTGTCTGCTGAGGGTTAGCATAGCCCATCTACACACACACACACACACACACACACGTATCAGCAACACACGTATACACACACAGACACACACGTATCAGCAACACACGTATACACACACAGACACACACACAGACGTATCAGCAACACACGTATACACACACACACACAGACACACACGTATCAGCAACACACGTATACACACACGTATCAGCAACACACGTATACACACACAGACACACACACGTATCAGTAACACACGTATACACACACACACACGTATCAGCAACACACGTATACACACACAGACACACACACACGTATCAGCAACACACGTATACACACACAGACACACACGTATCAGCAACACACATGTACACACAGAGACACACACACACACGCATCAGCAACACACATATACACACACACACACACGTATACACACACAGACACACACACACACGTATCAGCAACACACGTATACACACACAGACACACACACACACACACACGTGTCAGCAACACACGTATACACACACACACAGACACACACACGTATCAGCAACACACGTATACACACACACACACGTATCAGCAACACACGTATACACACACAGACACACACACACACACGTATCAGCAACACACGTATACACACACACACACACACACACACGTATCAGCAACACACGTATACACACACAGACACACACACGTATCAGCAACACACGTATACACACACACACAGACACACACACACGTATCAGCAACACACGTATACACACACAGACACACACGTATCAGCAACACACGTATACACACACAGACACACACACAGACGTATCAGCAACACACGTATACACACACACACACAGACACACACGTATCAGCAACACACGTATACACACACGTATCAGCAACACACGTATACACACACAGACACACACACGTATCAGTAACACACGTATACACATACACACACGTATCAGCAACACACGTATACACACACAGACACACACACACACGTATCAGCAACACACGTATACACACACAGACACACACACACACACGTATCAGCAACACACATATACACACAGAGACACACACACACACGCATCAGCAACACACATATACACACACACACACACGTATACACACACAGACACACACACACACGTGTCAGCAACACACGTATACACACACACACAGACACACACACGTATCAGCAACACACGTATACACACACACACACGTATCAGCAACACACGTATACACACACAGACACACACACACACACGTATCAGCAACACACGTATACACACACACACACACACACACACGTATCAGCAACACACGTATACACACACAGACACACACACGTATCAGCAACACACGTATACACACACACACAGACACACACACACGTATCAGCAACACACGTATACACACACACAGACACACACACACACACACACGTATCAGCAACACACGTATACACATAGACACACACACACACACGTATCAGCAACACACGTATACACACACACACACAAACGTATCAGCAACACACGTATACACACACAGACACACACACGTATCAGCAACACACGTATACACACACACACACACGTATCAGCAACACACGTATACACACACAGACACGTATCAGCAACACACGTATACACACACAGACACGTATCAGCAACACACGTATACACACACGTATCAGCAACACACGTATACACACACACACACACGTATCAGCAACACACGTATACACACACACAGACACGTATCAGCAACACACGTATACACACACAGACACGTATCAGCAACACACGTATACACACACGTATCAGCAACACACGTATACACACACACACACGTATCAGCAACACACGTATACACACACAGACACACACACACGTATCAGCAACACACGTATACACACACACACACACACACAGACAGACAGAGGACCCACCAGAGGAATGTCAGCGGGGGGTCCAGTGCAGTCAGCACGGCCCACTCCGATCAGAAAAGGTGGGCGTGGCGTTTCAGGACTTGGGGGCGGAGTCGGGTCAGAACCTGAGTGAAGGTGATTGATTGGCGGAGATGAAAAGTCAGGAGAGAAAGGTAACTTACCCGTCTTCCTGTCACTCGTCATCATCAGTGTGAGCAGTGTCACGCTGACAGTTGCCATGGCAACGAACAGCACCATCAGCATCACCTCCAAGGAGGAAAATGCACACTTCCTGTCGGCCATCTTGTTGCGCAAACTGGGAAAAAACAAGTTGGTGTAATGTGTGTCTGGCTTCTCTCACACACACACGCACACACACACACACACGCACGCACGCAAACACACACACGCACACACACACAAAAACACACGCACGATACAATGTGTTAGAAAAAATAAACATTTGAAGAAGACAAGAAGTCCAACTCACCAAGAACAGATGTGTGTGTGTGTGTGTGGTCCTTATCAGCTGACCAAAGGTCACATGACTATCATCAGGAAGTGTGTCCTATCTTATTTTGTACACACACACACCGACTCAGTGGTTAGAGTGTCCGCCCTGAGATGGGTAGGTTGTGAGTTCAAGGGAGTCATACCAAAGACTATAAAAATGGGAGCCATTACCTCCCTGCTTGGCACTCACCATCAAGGCTTGGAATTGGGGGTTAAATCACCAAAAATTATTCTTGGGCGCAGCCACCGCTGCTGCTCACTGCTCCCCTCACCTCCCAGGGGTTGAACAAGGGGATGGGTCAAATGCATAGGACACATTTCACCACACCTAGTGTGTGTGTGTGTGTGACTATCATTGGTACTTTAACACACCTAGTGTGTGTGTGTGTGACTATCATTGGTAGTTTAACACACCTAGTGTGTGTGTGTGTGACAGTATGAGTCCAGCAGACAGTTGGAATGGGTGTGTTGGAATGAGGGCAGATCGTCAGGAGGTACTAATCACTTTTATTTTCTCCCACTGAAAAAGTTTGGGGTTCTTTCCAACCCCAGCTACAAAAACATAACAATGGACAAAATAAAAAGCATAGATTTAAAGTCTTTAAAGACTCCTCAGCAGCTCTGATGATGTCACTTCCTGCTGGTCTTGGAGCGTAGTTGCCGCTTGATGATCACATGGTCGCTCTCCTTGGCCTCACCTGCCCCCCCACACGTCTTCTTGGCCTCACTTGACCCCCCACACGTCTGAGCACAAACACTTCCACACGTTAAAGAGGAACAGCACTTTTCAACAAATCCTTCACAATCCTTATGTAAGTTTTGATGCTTTCTGACTTGTAAACTTAGACTAAAGTCTGCTTACAACACAGTCAGTGGGGGTCCCCTACTTCCACCATGAAGTCAAGAAATAACAACACAGTCAGTGGGGGTCCTCTACTTCCACCATGAAGTCAAGAAATAACAACACAGTCAGTGGGGGTCCTCTACTATATACTATATACATCTACTATATATTAATAAATAAGTGCTAACAATACTCCATTGACCTGAATATTAGCAAGTGTTGGTGTTATCATCGCTAACACAGAATATTAGCAAGTGTTGGTGTTATCATCGCTAACACAGAATATTAGCAAGTGTTGGTGTTATCATCGCTAACACAGAATATTAGCAAGTGTTGGTGTTATCATCGCTAACACAGAATATTAGCAAGTGTTGGTGTTATCATCGCTAACACAGAATATTAGCAAGTGTTGGTGTTATCATCGCTAACACAGAATATTAGCAAGTGTTGGTGTTATCATCGCTAACACAGACTAGCTATAGTGGCGCCCTGATCTAACTAGCTTATGTTGCTATACTGAATCAGCTAGTGAGCTGCTTTCTCGCCTCGGTGCTCATGAAACTTTATTCTACATCATATTATTAATGCCTCATAGCTGCATAGTAGAAGGATTGTACAGTAAGTGATTGTTTTATTATGTCTCTCATCAACATCGACATATATACTTACATCATGTATATATTACATGTTATTATGAATGTTACTACATGACATATATACTTACATCATGTATATATTACATGTTATTATGAATGTTACTACATGACATATATACTTACATCATATATATATTACATGTTATTATGAATGTTACTACATGACATATATACTTACATCATATATATATTACATGTTATTATGAATGTTACTACATGACATATATACTTACATCATGTATATATTACATGTTATTATGAATGTTACTACATGACATATATACTTACATCATGTATATATTACATGTTATTATGAATGTTACTACATGACATTCATACTTACATCATGTATATATTACATGTTATTATGAATGTTACTACATGACATATATACTTACATCATGTATATATTACATGTTATTATGAATGTTACTACATGACATTCATACTTACATCATGTATATATTACATGTTATTATGAATGTTACTACATGACATATATACTTACATCATGTATATATTACATGTTATTATGAATGTTACTACATGACATTCATACTTACATCATGTATATATTACATGTTATTATGAATGTTACTACATGACATATATACTTACATCATGTATATATGACATGTTATTATGAATGTTACTACATGACATATATACTTACATCATGTATATATTACATGTTATTATGAATGTTACTACATGACATATATACTTACATCATGTATATATTACATGTTATTATGAATGTTACTACATGACATATATACTTACATCATGTATATATTACATGTTATTATGAATGTTACTACATGACATTCATACTTACATCATGTATATATTACATGTTATTATGAATGTTACTACATGACATATATACTTACATCATGTATATATTACATGTTATTATGAATGTTACTACATGACATATATACTTACATCATGTATATATTACATGTTATTATGAATGTTACTACATGACATATATACTTACATCATGTATATATTACATGTTATTATGAATGTTACTACATGACATATATACTTACATCATGTATATATGACATGTTATTATGAATGTTACTACATGACATATATACTTACATCATGTATATATTACATGTTATTATGAATGTTACTACATGACATTCATACTTACATCATGTATATATTACATGTTATTATGAATGTTACTACATGACATATATACTTACATCATGTATATATGACATGTTATTATGAATGTTACTACATGACATATATACTTACATCATGTATATATTACATGTTATTATGAATGTTACTACATGACATTCATACTTACATCATGTATATATTACATGTTATTATGAATGTTACTACATGACATATATACTTACATCATGTATATATTACATGTTATTATGAATGTTACTACATGACATATATACTTACATCATGTATATATTACATGTTATTATGAATGTTACTACATGACATTCATACTTACAGCGTGTATATACAACATTGATGAAGTGTTGGGATGTTTTTAGAGTACTTTATAGTGAGAATAGAGCGACTTTCATAGAGTCCATTGTTAGCTGACTCTTGCCAACATTGATTTAGGAGTTAGAATACATGAAAGCAAACCTATGTGTTCTTGTGAATGATAGACAACATTCCACAATAAATGCTTGAAGAACTGACCATGTTTGGAGAAATGAGCAGCATGGCATCCTGGTACAGCTTCTTGCGTCCTCTCTTGGCCTTGGTTGCCATGGTGACATTGTGTGTTTGCTCTGACAAGAAGAGTGCTGCTAAAGTTGCATTCAGTACAAAGACAATCAAGGCCCATGGTCTCACCTGTGCACTCCAAGGACAACTGAGACTGGCAGATCACGTCTTTGAAGGAGTCCAATGTTTGCTGCAGCACACAACAACTTGGTCATCAGGAAGTGATTGGACCAATCACAGTGCATGTCTCACCTGTGTCATCTTCCTCAGCCCATTACGCTTGTTGTCACTTGATGCCAACCCCTACACACACACACACACAAACACACACAAGTGTGACAATCATTGGTACTTTAAGTTTAACAAGGTTGTTTGAACAAGTGTTCCACACACACGTATACACACACACACACAAGGTTGTTTTGACAAGTGTTCCACACAAACACACATATACTGTATACACACACACACACACACACACACACACACACACACACACACACACACACACACACACACACACACACACACACACACACACACACACACACACACCTCCACCTCACTGCCCTTCCTCTTCCTGGCTGCACTTTTGTCTTTCCATGTCCTGATGTCGGCCGTGTTGTTTCTAAAAGGGGCAACTTCCTGCACACACACACACACACACACACACACACACACACACACACACACACACGCACACACGCGCACACACACACACGTGTTGACAATGCAAGTTTGAGGTGACATGAGGAGTGACACGTTGCCATGGTGACAGACCTGCTCCATGGGTGCAGTCGCAGCCTTGAGCTCTTTGCTTGGATCCACTTCCTGTGTCCGTCTGCACTTCCTCACCTGCTTCTCCTCCGCCCTCAGCTGCACGTACATAGATGGACTTTGTAAGATGTATCCATATATTTTTTAAACAATTAAGAAAATATCCCTGTCATTTATTTCAGGTCCAAATGAGCAAACACGGCTTATTTGTTGTGTTCCTTGTTCTCCCCTCTCATGGGCTACTAAACCCCTCCCCTTCCTCCTTGGTTTGTTGTTTACTATGATTGGTTGAGATTGGGCCAATCAGAGGCAAGATAGGGCGGGTCATGGAATTAGGAAGTAAAATCACAACAGAGATCCCAAATGACGAGGAGAGAGTCGGAGAAGAGAAGAGAAAATGTATATATTTAAAAAAACTAGTGGAAGATGGATTCTCTTCTTTAGATGTTTCTTTGAGCCATGTAGACCACGTCCAGGAAAGCCACAATGTTGGACACATTTGGACAAATGTATGATAGAACATTCATTTGACCTGTTTACCATGTAAGCACAAATCCAAACATGTTCTCCACTTGCATATTTGGCAGGAGAAATGCTGACAACATGTTTGTGGAGTGAAGAAGATCAATGAAGTCAAGTCACTTACAGTACTTGCTGCTGACCACAATCTGTCACACTCCATGACATCATACATCTGTCACACTCCATGACATCATACATCTGTGACACTCCATGACATCATACCTCTGTCACACTCCATGACATCATACCTCTGTCACACTCCATGACATCATACCTCTGTCACACTCCATGACATCATACATCTGTCACACTCCATGACATCATACCTCTGTCACACTCCATGACATCATACTTCTGTCACACTCCATGACATCATACATCTGTCACACTCCATGACTTCATACCTCTGTCACACTCCATGACTTCATACCTCTGTCACACTCCATGACATCATACCTCTGTGACACTCCATGACATCATACATCTGTCACACTCCATGACTTCATACCTCTGTCACACTCCATGACATCATACCTCTGTCACACTCCATGACATCATACCTCTGTCACACTCCATGACATCATACATCTGTCACACTCCATGACTTCATACCTCTGTCACACTCCATGACTTCATACCTCTGTCACACTCCATGACATCATACCTCTGTCACACTCCATGACATCATACCTCTGTCACACTCCATGACATCATACCTCTGTCACACTCCATGACATCATACATCTGTCACACTCCATGACATCATACCTCTGTCACACTCCATGACATCATACCTCTGTCACACTCCATGACATCATACCTCTGTCACACTCCATGACATCATACCTCTGTCACACTCCATGACATCATACATCTGTCACACTCCATGACATCATACCTCTGTCACACTCCATGACATCATACCTCTGTCACACTCCATGACATCATACCTCTGTCACACTCCATGACATCATACATCTGTCACACTCCATGACATCATACCTCTGTGACACTCCATGACATCATACATCTGTGACACTCCATGACATCATACATCTGTGACACTCCATGACATCATACCTCTGTGACACTCCATGACATCATACCTCTGTGACACTCCATGACATCATACCTCTGTGACACTCCATGACATCATACATCTGTGACACTCCATGACATCATACATCTGTGACACTCCATGACATCATACATGTGTCTATGACATCATACATGTGTCCATGACATCATACATGTGTGACTGTCCATGACATCATACATCTGTGACAGTCCATGACATCATACATGTGTCCATGACATCATACCTCTGTCACACTCCATGACATCATACCTCTGTCACACTCCATGACATCATACCTCTGTCACACTCCATGACATCATACCTCTGTCACACTCCATTACATCATAATTCTGTGACACTCCATGACATCATACCTCTGTCACACTCCATGACATCATACCTCTGTCACACTCCATGACATCATACCTCTGTCACACTCCATGACATCATACATCTGTCACACTCCATGACTTCATACCTCTGTCACACTCCATGACTTCATACCTCTGTCACACTCCATGACATCATACCTCTGTCACACTCCATGACATCATACCTCTGTCACACTCCATGACATCATACCTCTGTCACACTCCATGACATCATACATCTGTCACACTCCATGACATCATACCTCTGTGACACTCCATGACATCATACATCTGTGACACTCCATGACATCATACATCTGTGACACTCCATGACATCATACCTCTGTGACACTCCATGACATCATACCTCTGTGACACTCCATGACATCATACCTCTGTGACACTCCATGACATCATACATCTGTGACACTCCATGACATCATACATCTGTGACACTCCATGACATCATACATGTGTCTATGACATCATACATGTGTCCATGACATCATACATGTGTGACTGTCCATGACATCATACATCTGTGACAGTCCATGACATCATACATGTGTCCATGACATCATACATCTGTGACAGTCCATGACATCATACATGTGTCCATGACATCATACATGTGTCCATGACATCATACATCTGTGACAGTCCATGACATCAAACATGTGTCCATGACATCATACATCTGTGACAGTCCATGACATCATACATGTGTCCATGACATCATACATGTGTGACAGTCCATTACATCGTCCACTGGGAATTAAAAAGTGCCTGTCTGCAAATGACATAACGAGATATGGTCGAAATTATTTAAAGCGCACTACGCAAAATAAAAGTAACGTTGTCAATATTACTACTATGGATTACATGAACAACAATTCCTCAAAACAGCCCACTACCTATAATATGGGCTTTTTAAACATAAGATCATTGTCTCTCAAAACGTTATTAGTTAATGAGGTCATTAGAGACAACAATCTTAACGTCATTGGTCTCAGTGAAACCTGGCTCAAACGAGGCATCTCCTCCTAACTATATCAATGCGCATATTGCTTGTCCCCTTAAAAAGGGGGGGGGGGGGGGGGGTGTCGCACTAATATACAATGAAAACCTTAAACTTACCCTTAACTTAAGTAATAAATATAAATAATTTGAGGTGCTTACTATGAGGTCTGTCACACCGCTGCCTCTCTACCTGGCTGTTAACTACCGCCCCCCTGGGCCCTATTCGGACTTTATCAGTGAATTCTCAGAGTTTGGCGCTGATCTAGTGACACACGCAGACAATATAATTATAATGGGGGACTTTAATATCCATATGAATACCCTATCAGACCCTCTGGCGTGGCGCTGCAGACTACAGTCGATAGCTGTGGTCTTACACAAATAAATGAACCCACGCATCGCAACAGTAATACGATAGATCTAGTGCTCGTCAGGGGTGTCACCACCTCCAAAGTTATGATACTCCAGTATACTAAAGTAATGTCCGATCATTACCTTATAAAATTCTAAGTTCTGACTCATTGTCAACAAGCTAATAATAATAATAATAACTGCTATAGCAGCCGCAACATTAATGCTGTCACAACGATGACTCTTGCTGGCCTACTGCCTTCGGTAATGGCACCATTCCTAAATTATGTGGGCTCTATTGGTAACCTCACTAACAACTTTAACGACGCCCTGCACGACACCATTGATAGTATAGCACCGCTAAAGCTAAAAAAGGCCCCTAAAAGGCGTACCCCATGGTTTACAGAAGAAACTAGAGCTCTTAAACTATCATGTAGAAAGCTGGAACACAAATGGCGTGCGACTAAACTTGAAGTTGTCCATCAAGCATGGAGTGATAGTTTAATAATTTATAAACGCATGCTTACCTTAGCTAAAGCTAATAACTACTGAAATCTCATCCGCCTCAACAAAAACGATCCTAAATATTTGTTTAGTACAGTATCATCGCTAACCCAACAAGGGACTCCTCCCAGTAGCTCCACCCACTCGGCAGATGACTTTATGAATTTCTTTACAGATACGACTGTATATACGACGGATACTGCCCTCCAAAATAGTCTCTCTCTTTTTGATGAAATAACATTAGAGGAATTATTACTGCGTGTAAATGGGATAAAACAAACAACATGTTTACTTGACCCACTTCCTGGGAAACTTATGAAGGAACTGTTTGTGATATTAGGACCATCAGTGCTAAATATAAACTTATCACTTTCCTCTGGCACTGTTCCCCTAGCATTCAAAAAAGGTTATTCATCCTCTGCTCAAAAGACCTAACCTCCATCCTGACCTCATGGTAAACTACAGGCCGGTGTCACACCTTCCCTTTATTTCCAAAATCCTCGAAAAAAATAGTTGCACAGCAGCTAAATGAACACTTAGTGTCTAACAATCTCTGTGAACCTTTTCAGTCCAGTTTCAGGGCAAATCACTCTACGGAGAAGCCCTCGCAAAAATGACTAATGATCTATTGCTAACCATGGATGTCATCCATGATGCTGCTTCTTCATCTTAGCGCTGCTTTCCATACCGTTCATCATAATATTTGATTAGAGCGTATCAAAACACGTGTTGGTATGTCAGACTTAGTCTTGTCTTGGTTTAACTCTTATCTTACTGACAGGATGCAGTGTGTCTCCCATAACAATGTGACCTCGGACTATGTCAAGGTAACGTGCGGAGTTCCCCAGGGTTCAGTTCTTGGCCCTGCACTCTTTAGCAACTACATGCTGCCGCTAGGTGACATCATACGTGTCAGCTTTCACTGTTGTGATGATGACACCCAACTCTACATGCCCCTAAACATGACCAACACGCCGGATTGTAGTCACCTGGAGGCGTGTCTTAATGTAATTAAACAATGCTAACTTTTTGCAACTCAACGCTAAGAAAACGGAAATGCTGATTATCGGTCCTGCTAGACACCGACATCTATTTAATAATACCACCTTAATATTTGACAACCAAACAATTATATACCTAGTTAATAATACCACCTTAACATTTGACAACCAAACAATTACACAAGGCCACTCGTAAAGAATCTGGGTATTATCTTCCACCCAACTCTCTCGTTTGAGTCACACATTAAGAGTGTTACTAAAACAACTCTCTCGTTTGAGTCACACATTAAGAGTGTTACTAAAACAACTCTCTCGTTTGAGTCACACATTAAGAGTGTTACTAAAACAACTCTCTCGTTTGAGTCACACATTAAGAGTGTTACTAAAACAACTCTCTCGTTTGAATCACACATTAAGAGTGTTACTAAAACAACTCTCTCGTTTGAGTCGCACATTAAGAGTGTTACTAAAACGGTCTTCTTTCATCTCCGTAATATCACTAAAATATGTTCCATTTTGTCCACTAGCAACGCTGAGATCATTATTCATGCATTCGTTACGTCTCGTCTCCATTACTGTAACCTATTATTTCCATGTCTCCCTATGTCTAGCATTAAAATATTACACTTGGTACAAAATGTGGCTGCTAGACTTTTGACAAGAACAAGAAAGTTTGATCATATTACGCCT
>NC_084751.1:5887598-5973950 GCF_033978785.1 Entelurus aequoreus
TCAAGTCACACTTTGGACACTGGTGCACCTGGGCTAAGGACAGGGAACACAGGGGAATGGTCTTAAGGCCCAGCTGCCATATTACTGTGTGAATGTTCCTAATATGCTGTATATGATTATTGGGGGAATGTTCCAAACATTCACACAATAATATGCTTTTTATTGTGGGAATGTTCCAAACAGTCACACAATAAAAAGCTTATTATTGTGTGAATGTTCCAAACATTCACACAATAATATGCTTTTTATTATTATTGTGTGAATGTTCCAAACATTCATACAATAATATGCTTTTTACTGTGTGAATGTTCCAAATCATTCACACAATATGTTTTTATTGTGGGAATGTTCCAAACGTTCACACAATAATATGCTTTTTATTAGGGATGTCCGATAATATCGGCATGACGATATCATCGGCCGATAAATGCTTTAAAATGTAATATCGAAAATGATCTGTATCGGTTTTAAAATCATCGGTATCGATTTCAAAGAGTAAAATGTATGACTTTTAAAAACGCCGCTGTGTACACGGACGGAGGGTGTAATACAGAGCGCCAATCATCCTTAAAGGCACTGCATTTGCGTGCCGGCCCAGTCACATGATATGAAAGGCTTTTGACACACACAAGTGAATGCAAGCACTCTTGATCAACAGCCATACAGGTCACACTGAGGGTGACCGTATAAACAACTTTAACACTGTTACAAATATGCGCCACACTGTGAACCCACACCAAACAAGAATGACAAACACATTTTGGGAGAACTTCTGCACCGTAACACAACATAAACACAACAGAACAAATACCCAGAACCCCTTGCAGGACTAACTCTTCCGGGACGCTACATTATATATATATATATACATATATATATAAAAAGCACTTTGTGAAAGTCAAAGTACAGTGTTTGCCATAGTTGTAATGCACTTTGTGACTTCAATAATAAATATGGCAGTGCCATGTTGGCACTTTTTTCCATAACTTGAGTTGATTTATTTTGTAAAACCTTGTTACATTGTTTAATGCATCCAGCGGGGCATCACAACAAAATTAGGCATAATAATGTGTTCATTCCACCACTGTATATATCGGTATCGCTTGATATCGGAATTGTTAATTAAGAGTTGGACAATATCGGGATATCGGCAAAAAAGCCATTATCGGACATCTCTACTTTTTATTATTATTGTGTGAATGGTCCAAATCATTCACACAATAATATGTTTTTTATTGTTATTATGTAAATGTTTGGAACATTCACACAATAATAAGCTTTTCATTATTATTGTGTGAATGTTCCAAATCATTCATACAACAATATGCTTTTTATTGTGTGAATGTTCCAAATCATTCATACAACAATATGCTTTTTATCGTGTGAATGTTCCAAATCATTCACACAATAATATGCTTTTTACTGTGGGAATGTTCCAAAGGTTCACACCATTATATGCTTTTTATTATTATTATTATTGTGGGAATGTTTGGAACATTCCCACAATAATATCCTTGTTATCTCGTTGTTGTTGTTGTGTTTTCACTGTAGCTGAACACAATCCTATTTATTCCTACTTCAGCTGACGTTCTTAAAGTGACAGTACAACAAGTTCACTTCCTGAGAAGCATGGTCCTCTGCAGGGGACATTTTTCTACCAGCACAATTAGGATTGTCAAGTGACATTTAAACTTGGACACAAACACTCATCATTCAAATCATCAAACAGAAAATGCCTTCCGTCATAAAAAGTGTGACCATAATCTTAAGACTTTAAGAATGAGGTCTTAAACTAATGTGAATGTGTGACAGTCCGTAAGTCAGCTGGTAACGTGTTCCAGAGTCTGAGAGCAACTACGAAGAGACAGCGTCAAAACGATATCAATAAGTATGGTGATAGACACCTGATCAGTATCAATAAACAATGTGTTCCATAGGTACTTTCCTTTCTTGGTGGGAAGAGAGAGGAAGTATGGAAGCAAGGTTGGTTGGTAATCATGTGACACCATCAACTATCAACTTTGCATGGAGTGAGAAGAGAAAGTGAAAAGGAAGAAATTGTGGATCAAAGAGGAGAAGTTACTTTTCCAAAAGGGAGCGCATGTGGTCTGTACATGATGCAAGGCAAGAGCCACATAGCTCACCCTTTAGAGCACAGCTGTAACTTCCTGCCACTAAACCTGCAGAAAATAGTTCTTCTCAGGTTTCTATGTTCACACTTTGCACTAGTTTCTTACACTTCATGAAGCATTTGTTACACATTCATGATTTTGAAGATGTTATTGTGAAGTCTTCAATGGGATTTGACTATTTTGTTGACATTGTTTTCATCCTTGATAGCTGAGGGATTATCATCACAGGAAGTTACATTTACAATGAACTAGGGTTGTCCCATATCAATATTTTGCTACCAAAATGTATTTCCATACTTTTCTAAATAAAGGGGAGCACAAAAAATGTCATTTTTGTCTTTATTCTAACAAAAAATCTTAGGGCACATTAAACGTATGTTTATTATTGTAAATAAATAAGATTATGAACATAGACTAGACTTAGACTTCCTAATTTGAACTTTACAGCACAGATAAGAACAACATTTCGTTACATAAGCTCATGGTAGTGCAGGATAAAAAAGCAATAAGGTGCATATATAAATAAATAAATAGGTTACTGTACAGATAAATATATTGCACTTTTTCACATGCGTCCACGTTTATGGATGTATGTTATATTGTCTTTTTAACATACTAGACAACTTGTCTTTTAGTAGGAAGTAAACAAACAAAGACTCCTAATTAGTCTGCTGACGTATGCATTAACATATTGTGTCATTTATACACCTATTATTTTCTACACATTATGAGGGACAAACTGTAAACATTGATTATTCATCTACTTGTTCATTTACTGTTAATATCTGCTTATTTTCTGTTTGACACACTACCTGTCAACTTCTGCACCTCCTTCTTCAACCCTGACACACTACCTGTCAACTTCTGCACCTCCTTCTTCAACCCTGACACACTACCTGTCAACTTCTGCACCTCCTTCTTCAACCCTGACACACTACTTGTCAACTTCTGCACCTCCTTCTTCAACCCTGACACACTACCTGTCAACTTCTGCACCTCCTTCTTCAACCCTGACACACTACCTGTCAACTTCTGCACCTCCTTCTTCAACCCTGACACACTACTTGTCAACTTCTGCACCTCCTTCTTCAACCCTGACACATTACCTGTCAACTTTTGCACCTCCTTCTTCAACCCTGACACACTACCTGTCAACTTCTGCACCTCCTTCTTCAACCCTGACACACTACCTGTCAACTTCTGCACCTCCTTCTTCAACCCTGACACACTACCTGTCAACTTCTGCACCTCCTTCTTCAACCCTGACACACTACCTGTCAACTTCTGCACCTCCTTCTTCAACCCTGACACACTACTTGTCAACTTCTGCACCTCCTTCTTCAACCCTGACACATTACCTGTCAACTTTTGCACCTCCTTCTTCAACCCTGACACATTACCTGTCAACTTCTGCACCTCCTTCTTCAACCCTGACACACTACCTGTCAACTTCTGCACCTCCTTCTTCAACCCTGACACACTACTTGTCAACTTCTGCACCTCCTTCTTCAACCCTGACACATTACCTGTCAACTTTTGCACCTCCTTCTTCAACCCTGACACACTACCTGTCAACTTCTGCACCTCCTTCTTCAACCCTGACACACTACTTGTCAACTTCTGCACCTTCTTCAACCCCGACACAGTACCTGTCAACTTCTGCACCTCCTTCTTCAACCCTGACACACTACCTGTCAACTTCTGCACCTCCTTCTTCAACCCTGACACACTACCTGTCAACTTCTGCACCTCCTTCTTCAACCCTGACACACTACTTGTCAACTTCTGCACCTCCTTCTTCAACCGCGACACAGTACCTGTCAACTTCTGCACCTCCTTCTTCAACCACGACACACTACCTGTCAACTTCTGCACCTCCTTCTTCAACCCTGACACACTACCTGTCAACTTCTGCA
This sequence comes from Entelurus aequoreus, assembly GCF_033978785.1. Classification (NCBI taxonomy): domain Eukaryota; kingdom Metazoa; phylum Chordata; class Actinopteri; order Syngnathiformes; family Syngnathidae; genus Entelurus; species Entelurus aequoreus. The sequence goes on from NC_084751.1 coordinate 5,891,647, forward strand.
CCTCCTTCTTCAACCCTGACACACTACCTGTCAACTTCTGCACCTCCTTCTTCAACCCTGACACACTACCTGTCAACTTCTGCACCTCCTTCTTCAACCCTGACACACTACTTGTCAACTTCTGCACCTCCTTCTTCAACCCTGACACACTACTTGTCAACTTCTGCACCTCCTTCTTCAACCCTGACACACTACCTGTCAACTTCTGCACCTCCTTCTTCAACCCTGACACACTACTTGTCAACTTCTGCACCTCCTTCTTCAACCCTGACACACTACCTGTCAACTTCTGCACCTCCTTCTTCAACCCTGACACACTACCTGTCAACTTCTGCACCTCCTTCTTCAACCCTGACACACTACCTGTCAACTTCTGCACCTCCTTCTTCAACCCTGACACACTACTTGTCAACTTCTGCACCTCCTTCTTCAACCCTGACACATTACCTGTCAACTTTTGCACCTCCTTCTTCAACCCTGACACACTACCTGTCAACTTCTGCACCTCCTTCTTCAACCCTGACACACTACCTGTCAACTTCTGCACCTCCTTCTTCAACCCTGACACACTACTTGTCAACTTCTGCACCTCCTTCTTCAACCCTGACACACTACCTGTCAACTTCTGCACCTCCTTCTTCAACCCTGACACATTACCTGTCAACTTTTGCACCTCCTTCTTCAACCCTGACACACTACCTGTCAACTTCTGCACCTCCTTCTTCAACCCTGACACACTACTTGTCAACTTCTGCACCTTCTTCAACCCCGACACAGTACCTGTCAACTTCTGCACCTCCTTCTTCAACCCTGACACACTACCTGTCAACTTCTGCACCTCCTTCTTCAACCCTGACACACTACCTGTCAACTTCTGCACCTCCTTCTTCAACCCTGACACACTACTTGTCAACTTCTGCACCTCCTTCTTCAACCGCGACACAGTACCTGTCAACTTCTGCACCTCCTTCTTCAACCCCGACACACTACCTGTCAACTTCTGCACCTCCTTCTTCAACCCTGACACACTACCTGTCAACTTCTGCACCTCCTTCTTCAACCCTGACACACTACCTGTCAACTTCTGCACCTCCTTCTTCAACCCTGACACACTACCTGTCAACTTCTGCACCTCCTTCTTCAACCCTGACACACTACTTGTCAACTTCTGCACCTCCTTCTTCAACCCTGACACACTACTTGTCAACTTCTGCACCTCCTTCTTCAACCCTGACACACTACCTGTCAACTTCTGCACCTCCTTCTTCAACCCTGACACACTACTTGTCAACTTCTGCACCTCCTTCTTCAACCCTGACACACTACCTGTCAACTTCTGCACCTCCTTCTTCAACCCTGACACACTACCTGTCAACTTCTGCACCTCCTTCTTCAACCCTGACACACTACCTGTCAACTTCTGCACCTCCTTCTTCAACCCTGACACACTACCTGTCAACTTCTGCACCTCCTTCTTCAACCCTGACACACTCTTTGTCAACTTCTGCACCTCCTTCTTCAACCCTGACACACTACCTGTCAACTTCTGCACCTCCTTCTTCAACCCTGACACAGTACCTGTCAACTTCTGCACCTCCTTCTTCAACTTCTGCACTTCTTCCTGCTGGCGCTTTAGCTCCGCCTCCAACTGCGCCCTGCTCTCCTGACTGGGCTTTTCTGAAAGAAGAGTGCGGGGTTCAAACAGCAGCTTGTTTTGGCTGTAGCGCTCCACGTCACCACCGTCTCACCTCTTTTGGTGCAGTGTCTTCCTCCCTCCTCCTCCTCCTCCTCCTCCTCCTGCTCAGGGTCCAGACTCTCCCTCTGGGAACACAAGACAACTTTAATCAGTGCTGTGTTCTAACCTGTGTGTCTTCCTGCTGCCACCTGTCCATCACCTCACACGTCCTGGCGTGCACGTGCTGCGTATGACATCATCATCATCATCATCACATTCACTCTGCTGGCGTGCACGTGCTGCATATGACATCATCATCATCATCATCACATTCACTCTGCTGGCGTGCACGTGCTGCGTATGACATCATCATCATCATCATCACATTCACTCTGCTGGCGTGCACGTGCTGCGTGTGACATCATCATCATCATCATCACATTCACTCTGCTGGCGTGCACGTGCTGCGTGTGACATCATCATCATCATCATCATCACATTCACTCTGCTGGCGTGCACGTGCTGCATATGACATCATCATCATCATCATCACATTCACTCTGCTGGCGTGCACGTGCTGCATATGACATCATCATCATCATCATCACATTCACTCTGCTGGCGTGCACGTGCTGCGTATAACATCATCATCATCATCATCATCACATTCACTCTGCTGGCGTGCACGTGCTGCGTATGACATCATCATCATCATCATCACATTCACTCTGCTGGCGTGCACGTGCTGCGTGTGACATCATCATCATCATCATCACATTCACTCTGCTGGCGTGCACGTGCTGCGTGTGACATCATCATCATCATCATCACATTCACTCTGCTGGCGTGCACGTGCTGCGTGTGACATCATCATCATCACATTCACTCTGCTGGCGTGCACGTGCTGCGTGTGACATCATCATCATCATCATCACATTCACTCTGCTGGCGTGCACGTGCTGCGTGTGACATCATCATCATCATCATCACATTCACTCTGCTGGCGTGCACGTGCTGCGTGTGACATCATCATCATCACATTCACTCTGCTGGCGTGCACGTGCTGCGTGTGACATCATCATCATCATCATCACATTCACTATGCTGGCGTGCACGTGCTGCGTGTGACATCATCATCATCACATTCACTCTGCTGGCGTGCACGTGCTGCGTGTGACATCATCATCATCATCATCACATTCACTCTGCTGGCGTGCACGTGCTGCGTGTGACATCATCATCATCATCACATTCACTCAGCACACCTTGTTGGCCTGCAGGTCACATGACTGCTGCTCCAGCTCTGCAGGGGAAGCACACCTGGGGTCAAAGGTCATGTTTACAGCTGCAGTGTGACCCTAAGCCACAAGGTGCTCACTCAGACATCGGTGCACAGTCTCTGCGTCGGCTCTGATCCGGTCCAGGTCTTGGCTCACTGAGCCGATGATTCCCACCAGCACCTCCTTGAAGGGCCAATCAGCAGCCAGGTCATGTGACTCAGAAGAGGACTTGAAGGGCCAATCAGCAGCCAGGTCATGTGACTCAGAAGAGGACTTGAAGGGCCAATCAGCAGCCAGGTCATGTGACTCGCTCACCTCACTGCTGGACAAGTCCCAAGTCTTGCTGGACAGGTTCTGCAGGATCTGCACCTTCTTCTCCGCACGCTCCTCCAAGATCTCCCGCTCTTTCTCCAGACGCTCGCTGATGCAAGCAGACATAGTCACACCTGCAGTGTGCTGCTGCCTTGCTCAAGGTGCTCACCTGAAGTCTTTCTCCATCTTCATGAAGAGCTCCTTGAACTCTGCACTGATCTCTTCTCGAATCTGAGCCTCCACAACTAAACGTAAGGCGGCCTCCTTGTCCCACTGACACACACATGAACACACACATTAAAGACACACACACACACACGCATTAAACACACACACACAGGTATTAAAGACACACACGCATTAAACACACACACACACACACACACACACAGGTATTAAAGACACACACGCATTAAACACACACACACACACAGGTATTAAAAACACACACGCATTAAACACACACACACACACACACAGGTATTAAAGACACACACGCATTAAACACACACACACACACACAGGTATTAAAGACACACACGCATTAAACACACATACACACACAGGTATTAAAGACACACACGCATTAAACACACACACACAGGTATTAAAGACACACACGCATTAAACACACACACACACAGGTATTAAAGACACACACGCATTAAACACACACACAGGTATTAAAGACAAACACGCATTAAACACACACACACACACACAGGTATTAAAGACACACACGCATTAAACACACACACACACAGGTATTAAAGACACACACGCATTAAACACACACACACACAGGTATTAAAGACACACAGATATTAAACACACACACACACAGGTATTAAAGACACACAGATATTAAACACCACACACAGGTATTAAAGACACACAGATATTAAACACACACACACACACACACAGGTATTAAAGACACACAGATATTAAACACACACACACAGGTATTAAAGACACACAGATATTAAACACACACACACAGGTATTAAAGACACACAGATATTAAACACACACACACAGGTATTAAAGACACAGATATTAAAGAGACACACACAGGTATTAAAGACACACACACACAGGTATTAAAGACACAGATATTAAAGACACACACACACAGGTATTAAAGACACACACACACAGGTATTAAAGACACGCACACACAGGTATTAAAGACACAGATATTAAAGACACACACACACAGGTATTAAAGACACACACACACAGGTATTAAAGACACAGATATTAAAGACACACACACAGGTATTAAAGACACACACACACAGGTATTAAAGACACAGATATTAAAGAGACACACACACAGATATTAAAGACACACACACAGGTATTAAAGACACACACACACAGGTATTAAAGACACAGATATTAAAGACACACACACAGGTATTAAAGACACACACACACAGGTATTAAAGACACACACACACAGGTATTAAAGACACAGATATTAAAGACACACACACACAGGTATTAAAGACACGCACACACAGGTATTAAAGACACACACACACAGGTATTAAAGACACAGATATTAAAGACACACACACACAGGTATTAAAGACACACACACACAGGTATTAAAGACACAGATATTAAAGACACACACACACAGGTATTAAAGACACGCACACACAGGTATTAAAGACACAGATATTAAAGACACACACACACAGGTATTAAAGACACACACACACAGGTATTAAAGACACAGATATTAAAGACACACACACAGGTATTAAAGACACACACACACAGGTATTAAAGACACAGATATTAAAGACACACACACAGGTATTAAAGACACACACACACAGGTATTAAAGACACACAGATATTAAACACACACACACAGGTATTAAAGACACACACACACAGGTATTAAAGACACAGATATTAAAGAGACACACACAGGTATTAAAGACACACACACACAGGTATTAAAGACACAGATATTAAAGAGACACACACAGGTATTAAAGACACACACACACAGGTATTAAAGACACAGATATTAAAGAGACACACACAGGTATTAAAGACACACACACACAGGTATTAAAGACACAGATATTAAAGACACACACACACAGGTATTAAAGACACAGATATTAAAGACACACACACAGGTATTAAAGACACACACACACAGGTATTAAAGACACACAGATATTAAACACACACACACAGGTATTAAAGACACACACACACAGGTATTAAAGACACAGATATTAAAGAGACACACACAGGTATTAAAGACACACACACACAGGTATTAAAGACACAGATATTAAAGAGACACACACAGGTATTAAAGACACACACACACAGGTATTAAAGACACAGATATTAAAGACACACACAGGTATTAAAGACACACACACAGATATTAAAGACACACACACACAGGTATTAAAGACACACACACACAGGTATTAAAGACACAGATATTAAAGACACACACACAGGTATTAAAGACACACACACACAGGTATTAAAGACACAGATATTAAAGACACACACACAGGTATTAAAGACACACACACACAGGTATTAAAGACACACAGATATTAAACACACACACACAGGTATTAAAGACACACAGATATTAAACACACACACAGGTATTAAAGACACACAGATATTAAACACACACACACAGGTATTAAAGACACAGATATTATAGAGACACACACAGGTATTAAAGACACACACACACACAGGTATTAAAGACACAGATATTAAAGACACACACACACAGGTATTAAAGACACACACACACAGGTATTAAAGACACAGATATTAAAGACACACACACAGGTATTAAAGACACACACACACAGGTATTAAAGACACAGGTATTAAAGACACACACACAGGTATTAAAGACACACACACACACAGGTATTAAAGACACAGATATTAAAGACACACACACACACAGGTATTAAAGACACACACACACAGGTATTAAAGACACAGATATCAAAGAGACACACACAGGTATTAAAGACACACACACAGGTATTAAAGACACACACACACACAGGTATTAAAGACACACACGCATTAAACACACACACACACACAGGTATTAAAGACACACACGCATTAAACACACACACACACAGGTATTAAAGACACACACGCATTAAACACACACACACACAGGTATTAAAGACACACATGCATTAAACACACACACACAGGTATTAAAGACACACAGATATTAAACACACACACACACACACACACAGGTATTAAAGACACACAGATATTAAACACACACACACAGGTATTAAAGACACACAGATATTAAACACACACACACAGGTATTAAAGACACACAGATATTAAACACACACACACAGGTATTAAAGACACACAGATATTAAACACACACACACAGGTATTAAAGACACAGATATTAAAGACACACACACACAGGTATTAAAGACACACACACACAGGTATTAAAGACACAGATATTAAAGACACACACACACAGGTATTAAAGACACACACACACAGGTATTAAAGACACAGATATTAAAGACACACACACACAGGTATTAAAGACACAGATATTAAAGACACACACACACAGGTATTAAAGACACACACACACAGGTATTAAAGACACAGATATTAAAGACACACACACACAGGTATTAAAGAGACACACACACACACAGATATTAAACACACACACACACAGGTATTAAAGACACAGATATTAAAGACACACACACACAGGTATTAAAGAGACACACACACACACAGATATTAAACACACACACACACAGGTATTAAACACACACACACACAGGTATTAAAGACACAGATATTAAAGACACACACACACAGGTATTAAAGAGACACACACACACACAGATATTAAACACACACACACACACAGGTATTAAAGACACAGATATTAAAGACACACACACACACAGGTATTAAAGACACAGGTGTTAAAGAGACACACACACACACACACACACACACACACACACACACACACACACACACACACACAGACACACACACGTAGGTGAGAGGTGAAAGTCTTCCAAGTGATGCTGTGTTGTGTCTGACTTTGACACCTTCCTACCTTCTGCTGGTCCTCCAAGGTCTTGTTCCCCTCCAGCACCGTTCCCTCCATCTCACTCTGGTCCTCCTGGTCCCACTCTTCACCGTCCTCGTCCTCCGCCACGTCTTCTAGACCGCTCTCCCAAGCCAGCAGCGAGCTCTTGCGGCCCCCCGTCCTGCGTGGCTCGGCCTGGTCGATGATGATGGACAGTTCCATGGCCGACCTGTGGGAGGAGGCATCCAGGCTGACGGGCCTGCTGCTGCTCAACACCACCACCTAGAGGACACACACAGACCTGCTGGACTGAGGGCATCACTATTCAGAGTGCTCAACATGGTTTCAGTCTTGCTAGATCAAACAGCAGCTTCTGTACCATGGAACACAATACTAAGTACAACTGCTGCTTTGTATTAGACATGTTGTACTTTGTATCTTCCATAACTTGTCTACTGACAGATAGAAGTTACAACTATACTCTACTTTGTATTAGACATGTTGTACTTTGTATCTTCCATAACATGTCTACTGACAGATAGAAGTTACAACTATACTCTACTTTGTATTAGACATGTTGTACTTTGTATCTTCCATAACATGTCTACTGACAGATAGAAGTTACAACTATACTCTACTTTGTATTAGACATGTTGTACTTTGTATCTTCCATAACATGTCTACTGACAGATAGAAGTTACAACTATACTCTACTTTGTATTAGACATGTTGTACTTTGTATCTTCCATAACATGTCTACTGACAGATATAAGTTACAACTATACTCCACTTTGTATTAGACATGTTGTACTTTGTATCTTCCATAACATGTCTACTGACAGATAGAAGTTACAACTATACTCCACTTTGTATTAGACATGTTGTACTTTGTATCTTCCATAACTTGTCTACTGACAGATAGAAGTTACAACTATACTCTACTTTGTATTAGACATGTTGTACTTTGTATCTTCCATAACATGTCTACTGACAGATAGAAGTTACAACTATACTCTACTTTGTATTAGACATGTTGTACTTTGTATCTTCCATAACATGTCTACTGACAGATAGAAGTTACAACTATACTCTACTTTGTATTAGACATGTTGTACTTTGTATCTTCCATAACATGTCTACTGACAGATAGAAGTTACAACTATACACTACTTTGTATTAGACATGTTGTACTTTGTATCTTCCATAACATGTCTACTGACAGATAGAAGTTACAACTATACTCCACTTTGTATTAGACATGTTGTACTTTGTATCTTCCATAACATGTCTACTGACAGATAGAAGTTACAACTATACTCTACTTTGTATTAGACATGTTGTACTTTGTATCTTCCATAACATGTCTACTGACAGAAGTTACAACTATACTCTACTTTGTATTAGACATGTTGTACTTTGTATCTTCCATAACATGTCTACTGACAGATAGAAGTTACAACTATACTCTACTTTGTATTAGACATGTTGTACTTTGTATCTTCCATAACATGTCTACTGACAGATAGAAGTTACAACTATACACTACTTTGTATTAGACATGTTGTACTTTGTATCTTCCATAACATGTCTACTGACAGATATAAGTTACAACTATACTCCACTTTGTATTAGACATGTTGTACTTTGTATCTTCCATAACATGTCTACTGACAGATATAAGTTACAACTATACACTACTTTGTATTAGACATGTTGTACTTTGTATCTTCCATAATGTGTCTACTTTGTATTTTAAATGGCAACATAGGAGGATACATGTGCATGTACGAGCCAGTCTTCCCCACAACAATAGAGAAGAAAAGAAGGAACTTATTGACTACAACATCAGACTACAATGGTGGACCCCTGCAAAGCACTTTGGGTAAATTTCTGCTTTATATGGATAATCTGCTGACGTCACAAATTCCAAACATCTTGTTTGGAGAAAGTAGGAAGTTGATGTTTTCAGGACTTGTCCACTACACTTACCAAAAGGTAAGAACAGTTGCCCTTTAAGACACTGTAGTTAGCAATGACAGCTGCTTTGTATTTGGACTCCCTGTCATGTGATTGATTGTTTTCTGCCAGTGTACAAACCCTGTTTCCATATGAGTTGGGAAATGGTGTTAGATGTAAATATAAACGGAATACAATGATTTGAAAATCCTTTTCAAGCCATATTCAGTTGAATGTGACAACATATTTGATGTTCAAACTCATAAACTTTATTTTTTTTTTGCAAATAATAATTAACTTATAATTTCATGGCTGCAACACGTGCCAAAGTAGTTGGGAAAGGGCATGTTCACCACTGTGTTACATGGCCTTTCCTTTTAACAACACTCAGTAAAGGTTTGGGAAGTGAGGAGACACATTTTTGAAGTGGAATTCTTTCCCATTCTTGCTTGATGTACAGCTTAAGTTGTTCAACAGTCCGGGGGTCTCCCTTCTGCTATTTTAGGCTTCATAATGCACCACACATTTTCAATGGGAGACAGGTCTGGATTACAGGCAGGCCAGTCTAGTACCCGCACTCTTTTACTATGAAGCCACGTTGATGTAACACGTGGCTTGGCGTTGTCTTGCTGAAATAAGCAGGGGCGTCCATGGTAACGTTGCTTGGATGGCAACATATGTTGCTCCAAAAGCTGTATGTACCTTTCAGCATTAATGGTGCCTTCACAGATGTGTAAGTTACCCATGTCTTGGCCACTAATACACCCCCATACCATCACACCACTTAGTGATTCCATTCCTTGGCTCTCCACTTCTAAAGACTTCCATGCTTTGTGTTTCTTGCTGCTTGTTATCCTGGCCACTCCCGGTGCCATCCAGCTTGGTTTCTACGTCGGTGGTAGCACGTCTTGCAACTCCGACCCAAGTTTGTTCTATTTTTATATATTAGTTTTTGTTTTCTCCACGGTGCTCATTTTGAGTTCTCCTTTTTGCACCGTCACCTTTTGTTCCCTCCTGTGAGGAGCACCTTTTTCTAGCTAGCTGCTAAGCTAGCGCGGAGAAAGGCAGCGCCGGTCAGTAAGAAGCTACTCCTACAGACCGCGACCACTTCCCTGAGGACAGCAGGAACTTCACTCGGTGACAGAAAACACTGTGAGTAATGGCTTCCTGCGCGTCTTGCACCATACTCACGGAGAGGTTGGCTCTGCTAGAGGGCCGTGTCCGCCAGTTAGAGCAGAGTAATGTCGTAACTTTAGATGTTGCGGACACATCTGCTAGCGTTAGCTGTAGCGAGCTAACTAGCCCAGCTTGTAGCAGTCCTAAGCGGCCTACAAGCTACGGTGTACCGGTTGAGACGCATAATAGATTTAGCTCTTTAGCTAGTCCTACACCCCAGTCTACCGGGCACCACACCTTAGTTATAGGGGACTCCATCACCCGAAACATAAAGCTTAGCAAACCAGCCACAATAAAGTGTATCCCCGGGGCCAGAGCACCTGACATTGAAGCTAATCTTAGGGAGCTAACTCGCAACAGGCCTAGTAAACACGTACGACAGGCTAATCGCACCACTAATTATGCGAATATAGTTGTACACGTTGGCTCCAATGACACTAGAATGAGACAGTCAGAGATTACAAAGAGAAACATAGCCAGGACTTGTGATCTCGCCAGAAAGATGTCCAGGCATCGAGTAATTGTCTCTGGCCCCCTGCCTGCGAGAGGCAATGATGAGAGATATAGCAGATTAGTCTCGCTTAACAAGTGGTTGGCTAGCTACTGTAGGACGCAGGGACTAACGTTTATTGATAACTGGCCCTCTTTCTGGGGCAAACCAGGCTTGCTGATGAGAGACGGCCTTCACCCTAACCAGGAAGGCGCCATCATCCTGTCTAGAAACATAGACTACTATTTAAGTCTCACTTGACTGACTACACTAGAGCAAGCCCGGTCACAGGCAATTACAATGTCTGTTAGTCCGGGTGAGGAGTCAGTTAAGCTAGAACTAGCCAGCGCCAGGCTGGATAATCCATGTACGCATAGCAATTCTCTTAGAATAATACACAATTCACATAATGTTTTTTCTGTTGTGTCTGTGTCAGAGGTGGACATGCATTCTACTGAGGTGGCAAATTATGATATGTCCAGTCTATTGCAGCACCAAGCAAACAATCGGAAAATTCCCGTCATATCAATTCCTAGATATGGTCGAAACTATTTAAAGTGCACTACGCATAATAAACGCAACATTGTTAATATTGCCACTACGGATAATCTTAACAAAAACTCGTCAAAACAGCCCAATACCTATAATATGGGCTTTTTAAACATAAGATCATTGTCTCCCAAGGCGTTATTGGTTAATGAGGTCATTAGAGACAACAATCTTAACGTCATTGGTCTTAGCGAAACCTGGCTCAAACCGGACGAATTTTTTGCGCTCAATGAGGCATCTCCTCCTAACTATACGAATGCGCATGTTGCCCGCCCTCTTAAAAGGGGAGGGGGTGTCGCACTAATATACAATGAAAATTTCAACCTTACCCCTAACCTAAATAATAAATATAAATCGTTTGAGGTGCTTACTATGAGGTCTGTCACACCGCTACCTCTCGACCTGGCTGTTATCTACCGCCCCCCTGGGCCCTATTCGGACTTTATCAGTGAATTCTCAGAGTTCGTTGCTGATCTAGTGACGCACGCCGACAATATAATCATAATGGGGGACTTTAATATCCATATGAATACCCCATCGGACCCTCAGTGCGTGGCGCTCCAAACCATAATTGATAGCTGTGGTCTTACACAAATAATACATGAACCCACGCATCGCAACGGTAATACAATAGATCTAGTGCTTGTCAGGGGTGTCACCACCTCCAAAGTTATGATACTTCCATATACTAAAGTAATGTCCGATCATTACCTTATAAAATTTGAAGTTTTGACTCTTTGTCAACAAGCTAATAATAATAATAACTGCTATAGCGGCCGCAACATTAATGCTGCCACAACGATGACTCTTGCTGACCTACTGCCTTCGGTAATAGCACCATTCCCAAATTATGTCGGCTCTATTGATAAACTCACTAACAACTTTGACGATGCCTTGCGCGAAATTATTGATAGTATAGCACCGCTAAAGCAAAAAAGGGCCCCTAAAAGGCGCACCCCATGGTTTACAGAAGAAATTAGAGCTCATAAATTATCATGTAGAAAACTGGAACGCAAATGGCGCGCGACTAAACTTGAGGTTTTCCATCAAGCATGGAGTGATAGTTTAATAACTTATAAACGCATGCTTACCTTAGCTAAAGCTAAATACTACTCAAATCTCATCCGCCTCAACAAAAACGATCCTAAATTTCTGTTTAGTACAGTAGCATCGCTAACCCAACAAGGGACTCCTCCCAGTAGCTCCACCCACTCGGCAGATGATTTTATGAATTTCTTTAATAAGAAAATTGAACTCATTAGAAAGGAGATTAAAGACAACGCATCCCAGCTACAACTGGGCTCTATTAACACAAATACGACTGTATATACGACGGACACTGCCCTCCAAAATAGTCTCTCTATTTTTGATGAAATAACATTAGAGGAATTATTACAGCGTGTAAGTGGGATAAAACAAACAACATGTTTACTTGACCCACTTCCTGGGAAACTTATCAAGGAACTGTTTGTATTATTAGGTCCATCAGTGTTAAATATTATAAACTTATCACTTTCCTCCGGCACTGTTCCCCTAGCATTCAAAAAAGCGGTTATTCATCCTCTGCTCAAAAGACCTAACCTCGATCCTGACCTCATGGTAAACTACCGACCGGTCTCCCACCTTCCGTTTATTTCCAAAATTCTCGAAAAAACTGTTGCACAGCAGCTAAATGAACACTTAGTGACTAACAATCTCTGTGAACCTTTTCAATCCGGTTTCAGGGCAAATCACTCTACGGAGACAGCCCTCGCAAAAATGACTAATGATCTATTGCTAACGATGGATTCTGATGCGTCATCTATGTTGCTGCTTCTTGATCTTAGCGCCGCTTTTGATACCGTCGATCATAATATTTTATTAGAGCGTATCAAAACACGTATTGGTATGTCAGACTTAGCCTTGTCTTGGTTTAACTCTTATCTTACTGACAGGATGCAGTGCGTCTCCCATAACAATGTGACCTCGGACTATGTCAAGGTAACGTGCGGAGTTCCCCAGGGTTCGGTTCTTGGCCCTGCACTCTTTAGTATTTACATGCTGCCGCTGGGTGACATCATACGCAAGTACGGTGTTAGCTTTCACTGTTATGCTGATGACACTCAACTCTACATGCCCCTAAAGCTGACCAACACGCCGGACTGTAGTCAGCTGGAGGCGTGTCTTAATGAAATTAAACAATGGATGTCCGCTAACTTTTTGCAACTCAACGCTAAGAAAACGGAAATGCTGATTATCGGTCCTGCTAGACACCAACATCTATTTAATAATACCACCTTAACATTTGACAACCAAACAATTAAACAAGGAGACTCGGTAAAGAATCTGGGTATTATCTTCGACCCAACTCTCTCGTTTGAGTCACACATTAAGAGGGTTACTAAAACGGCCTTCTTTCATCTCCGTAATATCGCTAAAATTCGTTCCATCTTGTCCACTAGCGACGCTGAGATCATTATTCATGCGTTCGTTACGTCTCGTCTCGATTACTGTAACGTATTATTTTCGGGCCTCCCTATGTCTAGCATTAAAAGATTACAGTTGGTACAAAATGCGGCTGCAAGGCTTTTGACAAAAACAAGAAAGTTTGATCATATTACGCCTATACTGGCTCACTTGCACTGGCTTCCTGTGCACTTAAGATGCGACTTTAAGGTTTTACTACTTACGTATAAAATATTACACGGTTTAGCTCCAGCCTATCTCGCCGATTGTATTGTACCATATGTCCCGACAAGAAATCTGCGTTCAAAGAACTCCGGCTTATTAGTGATTCCCAGAGCCAAAAAAAAGTCTGCGGGCTATAGAGCGTTTTCTATTCGGGCTCCAGTACTCTGGAATGCCCTCCCGGTAACAGTTAGAGATGCTACCTCAGTAGAAGCATTTAAGTCCCATCTTAAAACTCATTTGTATAATCTAGCCTTTAAATAGACCCCCCCTTTTTTTTAGACCAGTTGATCTGCCGTTTCTTTTCTTCTCTCCTCTTCTCCCCTGTCCCTTGCGAGGGGGAGTTGCATAGGTCCGGTGGCCATGGATGAAGTGCTGGCTGTCCAGAGCCGGGACCCCGGGTGGACCACTAGCCTGTGCATCGGTTGGGGACATCTCTGCGCTGCTGACCCGTCTCCGCTCGGGATGGTTTCCTGTTGGCCCCGCTGTGGACTGGACTCCCGCTGATGTGTTGGATCCACTGTGGACTGGACTTTCACAATGTTATGTCAGACCCACTCGACATCCGTTGCTTTCGGTCTCCCCTAGAGGGGGGGGGTTACCCACATATGCGGTCCTCTCCAAGGTTTCTCATAGTCATTCACCGACGTCCCACTGGGGTGAGTTTTTCCTTGCCCGTATGTGGGCTCTGTACCGAGGATGTCGTTGTGGCTTGTACAGCCCTTTGAGACACTTGTGATTTAGGGCTATATAAATAAACATTGATTGATTGATTGATTGACACATGCTGGCTTTTACACTTTGCGCCTATAACAATCCGGATGGTTCTTTTCCTCTTTGGTCCGGAGGACACGACGTCCAAAGTTTCCAAAAACAATTTGAAATGTGGACTCGTCAGACCACAGAACACTTTTCCACTTTGTATCAGTCCTTCTTAGATGAGCTCAGGCGCAGCGAAGCCGAGGGCATTTCTGGGTGTTGTTGATAAACGGTTTTGGCCTTGCATAGGAGAGTTTTAACTTGCACTTACAGATGTAGCGACCAACTGTAGTTAGTGACAGTGGGTTTCTGAAGTGTTCCTGAGCCCATGTGGTGATATCCTTTACACACTGATGTGGCTTGTTAATGCAGTACAGCCTGAGGGATGGAAGGTCACGGGCTTAGCTGCTTACGTGCAGTGATTTCTCCACATTCTCTGAACCCTTTGATGATATTACGGAGCGTAGATGGTGAAATCCCTCAATTCCTTGCAATAGCTGCTTGAGAAAGGTTTTTCTTAAACTGTTCAACAATTTGCTCAGGTATTTGTTGACAAAGTGGTGACCCTCGCCCCATCCTTGTTTGTGAATGACTGAGCATTTCATGGAATCTACTTTTATACCCAATCATGGCACCCACCTGTTCCCAATTAGCCTGCACACCTGTGGGATGTTCCAAATAAGTGTTTGATGAGCATTCCTCAACTTTATCAGTATTTATTGCCACCTTTCCCAACTTCTTTGTCACGTGTTGCTGCCATCAAATTCTAAAGTTAATGATTATTTGCAAAAAAAAATTTTTTTATCAGTTTGAACATGAAATATGTTGTCTTTGTAGCATATTCAACTGAATATGGCTTGAAAAGGATTTGCAAATCATTGTATTCCGTTTATATTTACATCTAACACCATTTACCAACTCATATGGAAACGGGGTTTGTAGATCTGACTGGACTTGTGCTACTTTTGGACATGACAATGATCAGCACCTTCTGGGCAAGGGCGGAGAACTTCAGGACGTTGAGTGTCTCGTCCACGCAGGCGGCGCTCTGGTTGATGTTGACCACCATGGTCACCTTGCCGGCACCACAGAAGAAGAACTGCAGGAAATGAGTCAGCTTGGATTCCCTGAAGGGAATGTGATGCTGGATCCTGCAGAGGTCACAAGGTCAAAGTGTGGTCAGGTGACAAACAGCCACACTGCATACTTGGCCTGCTGGTTGAGCCTCATGGCGTTGATGCACTTCCCAAGTGTCAAGAGGGAGTTGTTGATGTTTCCCGCCTCCTTCAGGCGCTCTCCTGTGTTGTGCGTGCGGGAGCAGCGCTCGGAGCCGGCCAGGTCGCACAAGGCCAGCCTGCACACACGCACACACACGCACACACACACAGGAGCTTGCTACACAATCTCTGGCCGCGTGTCACTTGCTCGCTGGCACTCACTCGCTAATGCCCAGGACTCTGGGAACGCCGCTGTCCTCCACTCGCAGGATCCTGATGGAGAAAATGCTGTGGCTGCAAAACAAAGATGGCCGCCGGTAACGACTGGGGTCTGGCGCCGGCGGGACTAGATGGAGGAAACAGGAAGTGCTTCACCTCCTGCTGGATAGATGGTTAAGTCTGGTGGAGGAGAAGCTCTGGTTCTTCTTTCCAATCTTCATCACCCTGTAGGCCTCCTCCAAGCTGCTCACCTGGATCCACTTCAGGTCTGCACACACATGGCCAAAATGTCCCCGTAAGAGCCTCCGCTGCAGGCAGGAGGCGGAGCTTGTTACCTTTGATGAAGGAGTTTCCTTTCACGTCCTGAGACACTCGCAACACCGTCCTCTTGACGTGTCTCAAAGGCACCTGAACACACACACACACACACACACACACACCTGTCAGCCAATCAGCACGTGACATCAAGAAGTAGAGACTGATTGAATTTGGCATTTTGACCTATTTCTTTTTCTTTTCACAACAACAGATACAAAATACCACATCTAGTACTTAGAAAAATGACATCATAAACATTTTACAGGCACTAGCCCGTTTTCCCTGCATTAGAAAAGTTGCCTTGTTTCTCCAACTGCAGCACTTACGTGGCCACGCCCCCTGCCAGGTTGTCCATGGTATATCTCTTCAGCAAAACTTTTTTTCCACTTCTATTTTCTTTGGTTTGCTACTGCCAGGTCTGCAGCGCAGGCTCATTAAAGGAGCGCCACCAGTTTCATGATCAATCACATAACGCGACAGAGATGGATGGACAAGAAGATGACAGAAAAGATTTCTCTGCAAAGTTGGTGTAAATATCTTGACAAATAGGAAATGATTATATAAGTCAAGAAGAGCCGGCAGCAGCTCACACATTCTCATACTTTCTGTAACATCCAGGAAGAAGTGATGTCAGCCATCTTGACAAAAGTCTCAACTATAATCTACAGAATTGTTTTTATTGAAATATTGCAGGAGGAAACCGTACAATGTATTAAATCCATAAAGTGTACAAAATGGAGTAGATGAGTTATTGTCATGTACACAAATGTCATATTTTCCCAGGAGATGTTTGGAAATAAAATGTTGATGTTCCTCTAAGACACATGTAGTAAAGGTGTTTGATGTTTTTTCATGATCAAACATTATATCACTACTGGAGGTGTATCACAATAGGTGTAGGTGTATCACAATAGGTGTAGGTGTATCACAATAGGTGGAGGTGTGTATCACAATAGGTGGAGGTGTATCACAATAGGTGGAGGTGTATCACAATAGGTGGAGGTGTATCACAATAGGTGTAGGTGTATCACAATAGGTGGAGGTGTATCACAATAGGTGGAGGTGTATCATTGTGGGTAATCCAAGATGGCGGCGCGCATAGACGCAGCGGTTCAGAGCTCTGTTTTTTGGTGCAAGTTTGTGATATTTTTGCTTGTATATGTGTGTGTCTGTTCACATTATGCCGGGTGACTAACATCTACAGTCCACCCAAACTTCTTCAATTGGGACCACGGAGTGAGCAAGACGTCACAGCTGAGTTTCTTCGCTTACACGAGATACCGGCGGACATAGCCAGGACACCGGGCTCTCCATGGATTACATTTCCCAGGAGAAGGAGGCGGAGGGACAGGAAGCAAAAGCGGGGCTGCAGAGCTGGCGTGCTAGCTAAACTCCGCAAGCTGCCATTCACACCATCGCTTCCCAGCCTTCTTTTATGCAAGATCCCTCGCCAACAAGCTGGACGAGCTGAAGCTGCAGATTGCGACAAATAAGATGGTCGGGGACAGCTGCATTCTGCTCATGCTTCACCCGCTCATCCCGGACACAGCTATTGAGCTAGCGGGCCGCACAACATATGGGCATGACAGAACCAAGGACTCCGGGTAAGAGCAGAGGAGGGGGGCTATGCATCTACGTCAACAACAGCTAGTGCACCAACACCAAGACTGTTACCAGTCACTGCTCATCTGATTTGGAGGATACATTAAATGTGCAACTAGGGGAAAAAACACTCTGGAAAAGGCATACTGTAATATCAAGAGTAGCTACAGGGCTAAGCCACTACCAAGTCCGACCACCTGTCAGTGTTGTTAATCCCAGCATACACCCCCCTCAAGAAAAGTGCTCCCCCGACAACTAAAACTGTTCAAATCTGGCTTGAGGGCGCCTCTCAGCAGCTCCAGGATTACTTTAAAAGAACCAACTGGGGCATCTTTGAACAGCAGGACCTGGAGGACTACACTTTATCTGTGCTGAGCTATATCAAGTTCTGCACGGATATTGCTATGACCGAGAAGCGCATCCGGGTCTATCCAAACCAAAAGCCCTGGATGACTGGTGAGGTCAGGACCCTGCTGAAGGAGAGGAACAAGGCCTTCAGGTGTGGTGATGGGGCACAGTACAGTTCTGCCAGAGCCAGCCTGAGGAGAGGCATCATAGAGGCCAAGACAGCATATCAGAAGAAAATAGAGGGACACCTCAGCAGCAACAACACAAGGCAGGTGTGGCAGGGGGTGAAGCACATCACCGGCTACAAATCCAACAACCTCGCTGTGGCTGACGGAGAAGCCTCGCTGGCGGAGGAACTGAACATCTTCTTCGCTCGCTTCGAGGTGGAGCAACCACATGCAGTCACATCACAACCCTCAACCCGTGACAACGTCCTCATGTTGGAGGAACATGAGGTGCAGCGCACACTAAGGAGGGTGAACCCAAGGAAAGCTGCTGGACCAGATGGTGTACCTGGACGTGTACTAAAGACCTGTGCCGACCAGCTGGCTGTTGTCTTTACCAGGATTTTCAACCAGTCCTTGTCCCAGTACATCGTCCCACCCTGTCTAAAGGACTCTGTTATTGTCTCACTGCCAAAAAAACTGCGGTAAACAGCCTGAATGATTACCGTCCAGTGGCACTTACACCAATCATTATGAAGTGCTTTGAAACTCTGGTTCGGGGGCACATCACCTCAAATCTGCCACCTGCATTGGACTCTCACCAGTTTGCGTACAGGACAAACAGATCTAAGGCTGCAGCTAACGATTATTTTTCTATCGATTAATCTATAGATTATTTTTTTTCGATTAATCGGTTAATCTATAGATTATTTTTTTCGATTAATCTATAGATTGTTTTTCCTTTTACCGATTTTTTTTATTTATTTAAAATGAAGATGAAAAAATAAATGTAGGCCAATTTTTTCAAAAGGCATGGCTTTTATTTACAAAAAAAAGAAGTATGGCCACTCAGTCAACATTGACTACAACATGACTAAATATTCTGTAACAATGTAAACATTTAAAACTTTTAACATTTAACACAATTAAAAGTAGCTTATTGGCTTTTTAATGTGCAAATATAAAAGTAAAAATCCAGTGCAAATCTTAATATTCTGCAATAGTATAAGCATTTCAAAAGTAAAAGTATTGCTTATTTTGCTTTAAAATGTGCAAAAATAAAGATAAACATCCAATACAAAAAAGTGCAAAACGAAATATTCTGTAACAACAGTGTAAACATTTCAACAAAAGTGAAAGTATTGCTTATTTGCTAAAATGTGCAAAAATAAAGATAAACATCCAATACAAAAAAGTGCCAATCTAAATATTCTGGAGCACTGTAAACATTAAGTATTGCTTTTAAAATGTGCAAAATAAACATCCAGTCCAACACAGTACACAATAACCAATTCTACTCATTCCAGTGAGTGACTAACAGTTTTAATGAAGAAAGGTTAGCATGTCTACATGCTCTGGTTCTTTTCTTGTTTACAATATTCCCAGCAGCTGAAAATAGCAAACAGAAGGGGTCGATGTGGCTGGAACTGAGAGCTAATTAGCCTTCACCTCAAGCCAGGACTGCGAGTGAGCTGAGCTGCAGTTTAAGTTTCTAGAAGGTCAACGGGCTCATAGTGATGTTACTAGTAGTTGACTGAGAGGTGTTTATTATCATTTGGGGAGAGTCCGCTGCCTGATGCTCACCTGCTAAACACCTATCTGCTCCACCCTGAAGCGCTGACTACATGCGCTCTGAATACGCACTGCTGATTAGCTGATAGCGCTTTGTGTGTACCAATCAGATGGTTGTGTGGGTGGGACAATGCTGCGTGCTGAGACAGAAGCAGAAGGAGCAAAGCAGCTTGTTAAGACTTTAGCTTTAGCTTAGAAACTCGTTCGGTACATCCCCGTACCGAACCGAAAGCCCCGTACGAAACGGTTCAATACAAAACACGTACCGTTACACCCCTAGCAGATACAAATGACACATTCATGTTTTTGTGTAATGATGACAACGTATGCTCACGCGGACGATTGACTAGTTGATGGTTTTCTTTTCAAATGTTCGTTCATAGCCGTTGTGCTGCTATGATAGGCCATTTACGCTCGACACAGTGTGCATACAACAACATTATTAGGCCGTGTATTGAAATACTCCCACACTTTTGACGACTTTTGGCGTGATTTTTTCCCCCTCGCTCGCACCGTCTGCTTTGCGCTCCGCCATGACGGTAGTGTGACGTAAATATGCGACGCGTCGACGCACAAAAACGGCATCGACGTATTTACGTAACCGATGACGTCGTTTCAGCCTTAAACAGATCTACAGAGGATGCTATTGCAACAGCCCTCCACACTGCTCTGAGCCACCTAGAGCTGCAGGGGAGCTATGCAAGGTTACTTTTTGTTGATTTTAGCTCTGCGTTCAATACCATCCTCCCCCACAGACTGGTGCCCAAACTGACAGGGCTGGGACTGTTTTCCTCCATCTGCCACTGGATCCTGGACTTCCTGACAAATCGCTCTCAGAGGGTGAGAGTAGGCTCCCACCTCTCAGCATCCATCAACATCAGCCCCAGCTCCCCCCAGGGCTGTGTGCTAAGTCCCCTACTCTACACCCTCTACACTCATGACTACACCCCTGCTCATGCCAGCAATACCACTATTACATTTGCAGACGACACCACAGTAGTGGGACTCATTTCTATGAGTCTGCCTACAGAAATGAAGTGGAGCGTCTGACTAGGTGGTGTAGGGAAAATAACCTGGTCCTTAACACCACCAAAATGAAGGAGCTGATAATGGATTTCCGGAAGAAAAAAACGATAAACATCCAACCACTGTACATCAATGGGGACTACGTGGAAAGGGTCTCTAACTTCAGGTTCCTGGGGATCCAGATCGAGGAAGACCTGTGGTGGAGTATGAACACCTCAGTGACCATCAAAAAGGTACAGCAGACACTTTACTTTCTGAGACTCCTAAAAAAAGAACCAACTGTCACAAAAACTGCTTGTGTCCTTCTATCGCTGCTCAATAGAGAGTGTGTTGACATACTGCATGTGTGTATGGTATGACATACTGCATGTGTGTATGGTATGCCAGCTGCACGGCGGCAGAGAGAAACACACTCCAGAGGGTCATAAAAAGTGCCATGAAGATCACTGGCTGCTCTCTCCCCTCCCTGGATGAACTGTACAGTGGCAGGTGCCTCAAAAAGGCCCAAAACATCATAAGGGACATAACATCTCACCCTGGACATAAACTTTTTGAACTGCTGCCCTCGGGCAGGAGATACAGGACAATAAAATGCCGGACAAACCGATTTAAGAACACTTTTTACCCGAGAGCAATAGTGTCGCTGAACACAAGACAATAATGACTGTGCATGTGAGCTGTGTGCCTGCTATTTTTATGTATTTTATGTATTTTTATCTATTTATCTATGTTCTTATGTTTTTATGTGTTATTATGAATTTGCACTAAATTAGATTTTGCTTACAATTTCATTGTACAATGTACAATGACAATAAAGATATATTCTATCTATTCTATCACAATCGGTGTAGGTGTATCACAATAAGTGTAGGTGTATCAGAATAAGTGTAAGTGTATCAAATTCAGTGTAGGTGTATCATTACAGTATGTGTATCATTACAATAGGTGTAGGTGTATTATTACAATAGGTGTAGGTGTATCATTACAATAGGTGTAGGTGTATGATTACAATAGGTGTAGGTGTATCATTACAAAAGGTGTAGGTGTATCATTACAATAGGTGTAGGTGTATCATTACAGTAGGTGTAGGTGTATGATTACAATAGGTGTAGGTGTATGATTACAATAGGTGTAGGTGTATCATTACAATAGGTGTAGGTGTATCATTACAATAGGTGTAGGTGTATCATTACAATAGGTGTAGGTGTATGATTACAATAAGTGTAGGTGTATCATTACAATAGGTGTAGGTGTATCATTACAATAGGTGTAGGTGTATGATTACAATAAGTGTAGGTGTATCATTACAATAGGTGTAGGTGTATCATTACAATAGGTGTAGGTGTATCATTACAATAGGTGTAGGTGTATCATTACAATAGGTGTAGGTGTATCATTACAATAGGTGTAGGTGTATGATTACAATAGGTGTAGGTGTATCATTACAATAGGTGTAGGTGTATCATTACAATAGGTGTAGGTGTATCATTACAATAAGTGTAGGTGTATCACCTGCTCCAGTAGGTCATGAATGTTGTCCTTGTAAATCTCACAGAATGAAACCCAAACTGAGAAGCCAACATTCGATGGGACGTCCAGAAAGGTCTTGTTGCTCTCACACACACTGTTTACACTGCAGTCAGAGCTGAGAGACGAGCCTGTACACACACACACACACACACACACACACACACTGTTTACACTGCAGTCAGAGCTGAGAGACGAGCCTGTACACACACACACACACACACACACACACACACACACACACACACACACACACACACACACACACACACACACACACACACACACACACTGTTTACACTGCAGTCAGAGCTGAGAGACGAGCCTGTACACACACACACACACACACACACACACACACACACACACACACACACACACACACACACTGTTTACACTGCAGTCAGAGCTGAGAGACGAGCCTGTACACACACACACACACACACACACACACACACAGACACACACACACACACACACACACACTATAATGACACTGTGTGTTTCACACACTATAATGACACTGTGTGTTTTTCACTCCCACAACAAGCATTGACGCACACACGCACACACACACTCACACAGCATGTGTGAAAACATGAAAGCAGAAGAAAACACTCACTGTCCAGACAAGTCGAGCGAGCAGAGGTGAGGTGATTCTGCAGAGAGAAGAGAAGATGATGAGAAGGTCCTCCAGGTGGTGTGTACATGCAGAGAGAAGAGAAGATGATGAGAAGGTCCTCCAGGTGGTGTGTACAAGTACCTCTTTCAACATCCTCAGCAGGTTCTTCTTGCTGCTGCTCTCAGCTGTCTGCTGATCTGGAGTCAGTCGGCTGAAGTCTCGACAGCGCTGAGGTTTGAGATCACAGCGAGTGTAGAGACGACCTTGGATGCTGTTGAAGATGGCCCACAGAGACCTGGGCAGCAGACCACTGTCATGGTCAGGACCTGGACACACACAGTCAGTGCATCATGTTGGACACACACAGTCAGTGCATCATGTTGGACACACACAGTCAGTGCATCATGTTGTACACACACAGTCAGTGCATCATGTTGTACACACACAGTCAGTGCATCATGTTGTACACACACAGTCAGTGCATCATGTTGTACACACACAGTCAGTGCATCATGTTGTACACACACAGTCAGTGCATCATGTTGTACACACACAGTCAGTGCATCATGTTGGACACACACAGTCAGTGCATCATGTTGTACACACACAGTCAGTGCATCATGTTGTACACACACAGTCAGTGCATCATGTTGGACACACACAGTCAGTGCATCATGTTGGACACACACAGTCAGTGCATCATGTTGGACACACACAGTCAGTGCATCATGTTGGACACACACAGTCAGTGCATCATGTTGTACACACACAGTCAGTGCATCATGTTGTACACACACAGTCAGTGCATCATGTTGTACACACACAGCCAGTGCATCATGTTGTACACACACAGCCAGTGCATCATGTTGTACACACACAGTCAGTGCATCATGTTGTACACACACAGCCAGTGCATCATGTTGTACACACACAGTCAGTGCATCATGTTGTACACACACAGTCAGTGCATCATGTTGTACACACACAGCCAGTGCATCATGTTGTACACACACAGCCAGTGCATCATGTTGTACACACACAGGCAGTGCATCATGTTGTACACACACAGTCAGTGCATCATGTTGTACACACACAGTCAGTGCATCATGTTGTACACACACAGTCAGTGCATCATGTTGTACACACACAGCCAGTGCATCATGTTGTACACACACAGTCAGTGCATCATGTTGTACACACACAACCAGTGCATCATGTTGTACACACAAAGCCAGTGCATCATGTTGTACACACACAGTCAGTGCATCATGTTGTACACACACAGCCAGTGCATCATGTTGTACACACACAGCCAGTGCATCATGTTGTACACACACAGGCAGTGCATCATGTTGTACACACACAGTCAGTGCATCATGTTGTACACACACAGTCAGTGCATCATGTTGTACACACACAGCCAGTGCATCATGTTGTACACACACAGTCAGTGCATCATGTTGTACACACACAGCCAGTGCATCATGTTGTACACACACAGCCAGTGCATCATGTTGTACAC
Source organism: Entelurus aequoreus (assembly GCF_033978785.1). Taxonomy (NCBI): domain Eukaryota; kingdom Metazoa; phylum Chordata; class Actinopteri; order Syngnathiformes; family Syngnathidae; genus Entelurus; species Entelurus aequoreus. The sequence continues at coordinate 5,916,774 of NC_084751.1, forward strand.
ACACAGTCAGTGCATCATGTTGTACACACACAGCCAGTGCATCATGTTGTACACACACAGCCAGTGCATCATGTTGTACACACACAGCCAGTGCATCATGTTGTACACACACAGTCAGTGCATCATGTTGTACACACACAGTCAGTGCATCATGTTGTACACACACAGTCAGTGCATCATGTTGTACACACACAGCCAGTGCATCATGTTGTACACACACAGTCAGTGCATCATGTTGTACACACACAGTCAGTGCATCATGTTGTACACACACAGTCAGTGCATCATGTTGTACACACACAGGCAGTGCATCATGTTGTACACACACAGTCAGTGCATCATATTGTACACACACAGTCAGTGCATCATGTTGTACACACACAGCCAGTGCATCATGTTGTACACACACAGGCAGTGCATCATGTTGTACACACAGTCAGTGCATCATGTTGTACACACACAGTCAGTGCATCATGTTGTACACACACAGTCAGTGCATCATGTTGTACACACACAGGCAGTGCATCATGTTGTACACACACAGTCAGTGCATCATGTTGTACACACACAGTCAGTGCATCATGTTGTACACACACAGTCAGTGCATCATGTTGTACACACACAGTCAGTGCATCATGTTGTACACACACAGGCAGTGCATCATGTTGTACACACACAGTCAGTGCATCATATTGTACACACACAGTCAGTGCATCATGTTGTACACACACAGCCAGTGCATCATGTTGTACACACACAGGCAGTGCATCATGTTGTACACACAGTCAGTGCATCATGTTGTACACACACAGTCAGTGCATCATGTTGTACACACACAGTCAGTGCATCATGTTGTACACACACAGTCAGTGCATCATGTTGTACACACACAGGCAGTGCATCATGTTGTACACACACAGTCAGTGCATCATGTTGTACACACACAGTCAGTGCATCATGTTGGACACACACAGCCAGTGCATCATGTTGTACACACACAGTCAGTGCATCATGTTGTACACACACAGTCAGTGCATCATGTTGTACACACACAGTCAGTGCATCATGTTGTACACACACAGTCAGTGCATCATGTTGGACACACACAGTCAGTGCATCATGTTGGACACACACAGTCAGTGCATCATGTTGGACACACACAGTCAGTGCATCATGTTGTACACACACAGTCAGTGCATCATGTTGGACACACACAGTCAGTGCATCATGTTGGACACACACAGTCAGTGCATCATGTTGTACACACACAGTCAGTGCATCATGTTGGACACACACAGTCAGTGCATCATGTTGTACACACACAGTCAGTGCATCATGTTGTACACACACAGGCAGTGCATCATGTTGTACACACACAGTCAGGCAGGCAGTGAAGTGAAGTGAAGTGAATTCTTTTTATATAGCGCTTTTCTCTAGTGACTCAAAGCGCTTTACATAGTGAAAGCCAATATGTAAGTTCCATTTAAAGCAGTGTGGGTGGCACTGGGAGCAGGTGGGTAAAGTGTCTTGCCCAAGGACACAACGGCAGTGACTAGGATGGCGAAAGCGGGAATCGAACCCTCAAGTTGCTGGCACGGCCGCTCTACCAACCGAGCTATACCGCCCCATCATGTTGTGTTGCTCACCCAGGAAGGTGAAGGTTTTCCCAGCGTTGGTGACTCCGTAAGTGAACACCAGACAGTTTTCTCCTTGCAGAACATCTCGCACCAAACCATGGACTGAGCCCTCAAAGACTCTCCTCTGACTGGCATCTGGCCCAAACACCTGGCAGGAAGTGACATCATCTCCCATGTTGATCAGGAGAAAGTGTGTGTGTGTGATTACCTGTGTGAAGGTAAACCTTTGAGCAGTTTGTGGGAGGAGCTTGTCGCCCTGTCGGGTGGATTGACTGGTCCTGGGAGCTTTGAGGACCACCGTGTTTGGTCCCTCCAGGGTCACGCAGTCCTGATCCTGTTTGTGATAGACCATGGTCATGGTAAGTCCACTTGTTTGTGATAGACCATGGTCATATAAGTCCACTTGTTTGTGATAGACCATGGTCATGTAAGTCCACTTGTTTGTGATAGACCATGGTCATGGTAAGTCCACTTGTTTGTGATAGACCATGGTCATATAAGTCCACTTGTTTGTGATAGACCATGGTCATGTAAGTCCACTTGTTTGTGATAGACCATGGTCATGGTAAGTCCACTTGTTTGTGATAGACCATGGTCATGGTAAGTCCACTTGTTTGTGATAGACCATGGTCATGGTAAGTCCACTTGTTTGTGATAGACCATGGTCATGGTAAGTCCACTTTTACTGCACACCTTGTGTGTTTACTCCTTGTCTTGTGTGTTTACTGCACACCTTGTATTGTGTGTTTACTGCACACCTTGTATTGTGTGTTTACTGCACACCTTGTATTGTGTGTTACTGCACACCTTGTATTGTGTGTTACTGTACACCTTGTATTGTGTGTTTACTGCACACCTTGTATTGTGTGTTACTGCACACCTTGTATTGTGTGTTTACTGCACACCTTGTAATGTGTGTTTACTGCACACCTTGTATTGTGTTTACTGCACACCTTGTATTGTGTGTTTACTGCACACCTTGTATTGTGTGTTTACTGCACACCTTATATTGTGTGTCACTGCGAACCTTGTATTGTGTGTTACTGCGAACCTTGTATTGTGTGTTACTGCCCACCTTGTATTGTGTGTTACTGCACACCTTGTATTGTGTGTTACTGCACACCTTGTATTGTGTGTTACTGCACACCTTGTATTGTGTGTCACTGCACACCTCGTATTGTGTGTTACTGCGAACCTTGTATTGTGTGTCACTGCTCACCTTGTATTGTGTGTCACTGCACACCTTGTATTGTGTGTTACTGCGAACCTTGTATTGTGTGTTTACTGCACACCTTGTATTGTGTGTTACTGCGAACCTTGTATTGTGTGTTACTGCACACCTTGTATTGTGTGTTACTGCACACCTTGTATGGTGTGTTTACTGCACACCCTGTATTGTGTGTCACTGCACACCTTGTATGGTGTGTTTACTGCACACCTTGTATTGTGTGTTACTGCACACCTTGTATGGTGTGTCACTGCACACCTTGTATGGTGTATTTACTGCACACCTTGTATGGTGTGTTTACTGCACACCTTGTATGGTGTGTTTACTGCACACCTTGTATGGTGTGTTTACTGCACACCTTGTATTGTGTGTTACTGCACACCTTGCATTGTGTGTTACTGCACACCTTGTATTGTGTGTTTACTGCACACCTTGTATTGTGTGTTACTGCACACCTTGTATTGTGTGTTTACTGCACACCTTGTGTTGTGTTATGTCTCAAAGTTGTAGTGTTATCTTTATAGTTGTGTTATGTCTCAAAGTTGTTGTGTTATGTCTCATAGTTGTTGTGGTATGTCTCATAGTTGTTGTGTTATGTTTTATAGTTGTCGTGTTATGTCTCATAGTTGTTGTGTTATGTCTCATAGTTGTTGTTTGTCTCATAGTTGTTGTGTTTTGTCTTATAGTTGTTGTGTTTTGTCTTATAGTTGTTGTGTTATGTCTTATAGTTGTTGTGTTATGTCTCAAAGTTGTAGTGTTATATTTATAGTTGTTGTGTTATGTCTCAAAGTTGTTGTGTTATGTCTCATAGTTGTTGTGTTATGTCTCATAGTTGTTGTGTTATGTTTTATAGTTGTCGTGTTATGTCTCATAGTTGTTGTGTTATGTCTCATAGTTGTTGTTTGTCTCATAGTTGTTGTGTTTTGTCTTATAGTTGTTGTGTTGTCTTATAGTTGTTGAGTTATGTCTCAAAGTTGTGTTTTGTCTTATAGTTGTTGTGTTTTGTCTTATAGTTGTTGTGTTATGTCTTATAGTTGTTGTGTTATGTCTCAAAGTTGTAGTGTTATATTTATAGTTGTTGTGTTATGTCTCAAGGTTGTTGTGTTATGTCTCATAGTTGTTGTGTTATGTCTTATAGTTGTTGTGTTATGTCTTATAGTTGTTGTGTTATGTCTCATAGTTGTTGTGTTAGGTCTTATAGTTGTTGTGTTATGTCTCATAGTTGTTGTGTTATGTCTCATAGTTGTTGTGGTATGTCATAGTTTTTGTGATATGTCTTATAGTTGTTGTGTTTTGTCTTATAGTTGTGCTTTGTCTTATAGTTGTTGTGTTATGTCCCATAGTTGTTGTGTTATGTCTTATAGTTGTTGTGTTTCGTCTTATAGTTGTGTTATGTCTCATAGTTGTTGTGTTAGGTCTTATAGTTGTTGTGTTATGTCTCATAGTTGTTGTGTTATGTCTCATAGTTGTTGTGGTATGTCATAGTTTTTGTGATATGTCTTATAGTTGTTGTGTTTTGTCTTATAGTTGTGTTTTGTCTTATAGTTGTTGTGTTATGTCTCATAGTTGTTGTGCTATGTCTTATAGTTGTTGTGTTTTGTCTTATAGTTGTTGTGTTATGTCTTATAGTTTTTGTGATATGTCTTATAGTTTTTGTGGTATGTCTTATAGTTGTTGAGTTATGTCTTATAGTTGTTGTGTTTTGTCTTATAGTTTTTGTGTTATGTCTTATAGTTTTTGTGGTATGTCTTATAGTTGTTGTGTTTTGTCTTATAGTTGTTGTGGTATGTCTTATAGTTTTTGTAGTATGTCTTATAGTTGTTGTGTTTTGTCTTATAGTTGTTGTGGTATGTCTTATAGTTTTTGTGATATGTCTTATAGTTGTTGAGTTATGTCTTATAGTTGTTGTGTTTTGTCTTATAGTTGTGCTTTGTCTTATAGTTGTTGTGTTATGTCTCATAGTTGTGTTATGTCTTATAGTTGTTATGTTTTGTCTTATAGTTGTGTTATGTCTCATAGTTGTTGTGTTGTCTCATAGTTGTTGTGTTTTGTCTTATAGTTGTTGTGTTATGTCTTATAGTTGTTGTGTTTTGTCTTATAGTTGTTGTGTTTTGTCTTATAGTTGTTGTGTTTTGTCTCATAGTTGTTGTGTTTTGTCTCATAGTTGTTGTGTTATGTCTCATAGTTGTTGTGTTATTTCTCATAGTTGTTGTGTTATGTCTCATAGTTGTTGTGTTTTGTCTCATAGTTGTTGTGTTATGTCTCATAGTTGTTGTGTTATTTCTCATAGTTTTTGTGTTATGTCTCATAGTTGTTGTGTTATGACTTATAGTTGTGTTTTGTCCTATAGTTGTTGTGTTTTGTCCTATAGTTGTTGTGTTTTGTCTTATAGTTGTTGTGTTTTGTCCTATAGTTGTTGTGTTTTGTCCTGAGGTTGTTGTGTTTTGTCTTATAGTTGTTGTGTTTTGTCCTATAGTTGTTGTGTTTTGTCCTATAGTTGTTGTGTTTTGTCTTATAGTTGTTGTGTTATGTCTTATAGTTGTTGTGTTATGTCTTATAGTTGTGTTTTGTCTTATAGTTGTTGTGTTTTGTCTCATAGTTGTTGTGTTTTGTCTTATAGTTGTTGTGTTTTGTCCTATAGTTGTTGTGTTTTGTCCTATAGTTGTTGTGTTTTGTCTTATAGTTGTTGTGTTATGTCTTATAGTTGTTGTGTTATGTCTTATAGTTGTGTTTTGTCTTATAGTTGTTGTGTTTTGTCTCATAGTTGTTGTGTTTTGTCTTATAGTTGTTGTGTTTTGTGTTGTAGTTGTTGTGTTAAGATGGGTCACATCTAGTCTTAGACTTAGATTGTTACATCTAGTGTTAGACTTAGATGGGTCACATCTAGTCTTAGACTTAGATGGGTCACATCTAGTCTTGGATTGGTCACATCTAGTCTTAGACTTAGATTGTTACATATAGTCTTAGATTGGTCACATCTAGTCTTAGACTTAGATGGGTCACATCTAGTCTTAGACTTACTGTAGATGGGTCACATCTAGTCTTAGACTTAGATTGTTACATCTAGTCTTAGATTGGTCACATCTAGTCTTAGACTTAGATGGGTCACATCTAGTCTTAGACTTACTGTAGATGGGTCACATCTAGTCTTAGACTTAGATTGTTACATCTAGTCTTAGATGGGTCACATCTAGTCTTAGACTTACTGTAGATGGGTCACATCTAGTCTTAGACTTAGATGGGTCACATCTAGTCTTAGACTTACTGTAGATGGGTCACATCTAGTCTTAGCCTTAGATTGTTACATCTAGTCTTAGATTGGTCACATCTAGTCTTAGACTTACTGTAGATGGGTCACATCTAGTCTTAGACTTAGATTGTTACATCTAGTCTTAGATTGTTACATCTAGTCTTAGATTGTTACATCTAGTCTTAGATTGGTCACATCTAGTCTAGTGTCGCCACTTCGACAGTGTCTTCTCCCCATCAGCCATGTTGTAGTTTTTATCTTCCATAAGGTGTCTACTGGCAGATATAAGTTAGAACTATACACTACTTTGTATTAGACATGGTGTGTGTGGTTGTGTGTTACCTGTGACTCGTCATTGTCAGATGCTGTAAAGGGTCGAACTCTCAGGTAGACCTGCAAGTTCTCCGACTGGATGCTGGCATCTTCCTAATAACACAACCCAAGCTGATCACTATCAAAATCTGTCTTTTCCTGATCGATCAACCCATCGATTGTGACGTGACTGACCTTATTTGGCAGAGTAGAGAATTCTTCCTGAAGGTCTCTCTTGATGTCTTCAACCTCCACTGGACCAACTCTCTCTGGCTTCCCAGCTAAACAAGACTCCATCATCTTGATCTTGACTGACACAAACATGACAACAACAAGACTCCATCATCTTGATCTTGACTGACACAAACATGACAACAACAAGACTCCATCATCTTGATCTTGACTGACACAAACATGACAACAACAAGACTTAATCATCTTGATCTTGACTGACACAAACATTACAACAAACAAGACTTAATCATCTTGGCTGACACAAACATTACAACAAACAAGACTTAATCATCTTGGCTGACACAAACATTACAACAAACAAGACTTAATCATCTTGGCTGACACAAACATTACAACAAACAAGACTTAATCATCTTGGCTGACACAAACATTACAACAAACAAGACTTAATCATCTTGGCTGACACAAACATTACAACAAACAAGACTTAATCATCTTGGCTGACACAAACATTACAACAAACAAGACTTAATCATCTTGGCTAACACCAACAAACACTCTTGATATAATGTTTCTGTCACCTTTTACTTTCACAATTGATTGATTGAAACTGTTATTAGTAGATTGCACAGTACAGTACATATTTGTATATTACCATGAATTGATGAACGTGGACCCCGACTTAAACAAGTTGAAAAACTTATTGGGGTGTTACCATTTAGTGGTCAATTGTATGGAATATGTACTGTACTGTGCAATCTACTAATAAAAGTTTCAACCAATCAATCAAAAACCGTACAATTGACCACTAAATGGTAACACTCCAATAAGTTTTTCAACTTGTTTATCCACGTTCATCAATTCATGGTAACAACGTAGCTGGATTTGGGACATTTTGACGTTACAAGGATATGATTTGATAATAAAAGGTTATTTGAAGGAATGGTAGAGAATATGACTTCAAATGACTTACTCGGATGTCTTCAGTTAGCATGAAGGACGAGGTTAGGTTGTTGTTAGCATTAGCCACCAACCGACAAATGTTGAAATATGTCAATGACTGCTTGCATTAGGAGTGTCCACCTTCCGTCCTATTAATGCCTAACTCACTCTGGATATGTTTGCTGTGATTACTAAAGAGAGGATAGTATGATAGTATGATAGTATGATAGTATGCTCGATGCTAGTCGGCTGCGCGTGCCTCAGCCTTCGCGGGCTACTTTTTAAACTGCAAGCAAAGAACCAATTGGGAAGGAGTTTGCTGGTGACGTCACGCCCTGCGCCGCCTCGATTAAAACAATTTCAAATATATTTTTTAATGATTTTATATCTAGTCATGTCAGATAGTTCTATGATGTGAAATGGAAGTCGGATTCCACCAAATTTTATTTTATTTGAAAAAAAGTGTCTCTTGTGTACTGGTCGCAGGTAGGACCAGCGTCGCGTGTGGCTGACGTCATCAGCCGAGGACACTGGCCAAAGAAGCTGGAAGAGGATTTATGGATTAGAGACAGCTGCTAAACCGAACTGTTGTGCTGCTAACCCGAACTTTTGTGCTGCTACCCCTAATTGTTGTGCTGCTAACCCGATCTGTTGTGCTGCTACCCCTAATTGTTGTGCTGCTAACCCGAACTGTTGTGCTGCTACCCCTAATTGTTGTGCTGCTACCCCTAATTGTTGTGCTGCTAACCCGAACTGTTGTGCTGCTAACCCGAACTGTTGTGCTGCTACCCCTAATTGTTGTGCTGCTTTGAAAGACTTCATCCGGACGACGTGTGCAGTAAACCGGAAACGAGGCGCCGCTCCTCGGTTTCCTTGACAACGGTGAGTCAGTTGCTGAAAAGCATGCGGTTGAATAATTGTTCTGGCCGCGAACACCTGAGTGATGCCGCATATTGACGTCATTTCCGTGACGCGCTTTGACAATCTTTAGATGTTTGTCCTACACGTGCAGAGCAGAGCAGCTTTATTTGTCCATTCTTAACATGTACAAGACACATAAGAACTGAAATTACATTTTCGGCACAATCCCGCTAAGACGGGACCGCCAACGGATCAGCCACTTAGGGCGCTCCTTAACTTAGGGAAAGTGTTGAAGTGAATCCTCTCCGTGCAGGAAGCAGAGTGTGACGTCATGTTTCTATTGTGGCCAGGGGCAGGTTTTGCTGTCGCTTCCGGCGACGTCATGTCGGAGTTTGGCGTGGAAGACGGCAAGTGGCTGGATGCCCACTACGACCCGGTGGCGGGACTCCACACCTTCACGTCCTGCGTGGACCTGGCCGACCTGAGCGGCGACGGCGACAGCGGTCTGGTCGTGGGTGACTTGGGCAGCGGCTCGTCAGCCATGAAGCTGAAGGTCTACCGAGGAACGTCGCTGGCGAGCGAGAGCGCCTTGCTGGACCTCCCCGCCGGCCTGGTGGCCTTCTTCATGGACCTGCACGAGCCTCGCATTCCCGCCGTGGCCGTGGCCTCCGGGCCGTGCGTGTACGTCTACAAGAACCTGAGGCCGTACTGCAAGTTCACGCTGCCGAGCCTGGACGTCAACGCGCTGGAGCAGGTTTGTGTTCCGCTCTTCTGGGATCAATCAGTGTTTATTTATATAGCCCTAAATCACAAGTGTGGCTGCTTGACCTGCGGCTCAGTCAGTGCTGTGCTGTGATTGGTCAGGATGTGTGGCAGCAGGCCAGGGAGGGCCACATCCACCCCGGGACCCTGAAGGAGACGTTGGAGAGCATCAGGAAGAAGGCGGACGTGCCGCTGTCCGTGCGCTCCATTCACTTCCTGTCTCTGGATGCCGAGCACCTGGAGCGCTTCCTCCAGGTGCACAAGCAACAAGCCATCAAGCGACAGGTAAACCTCACACACACACAGACGCACCCTGGTCAGGACGCCGTCGGCTTCTTCCTCGCCGCCACAGACCGTCATCACCTGCATCGCAACCCTGAAGAAGAGCACGGCGGACGAAGACGGCGTCAGCTGCCTGGTGATCGGCACTGAGAGCGGCCATGTTTACGTGCTGGACCCCGAGGCCTTCATCATCCTCGCAAAGGTAACTCCATCTATTTATACATCTATACTGTAAACACATCACTATATACATCAATCCATTTATGTAGCCCTAAATCACAAGTGTCTCAAAGGGCTGCACAAGCCACAACCACATCCTCCGTTCAGAGCCCACATGAGGGCAAGGAAAAACTCACAACTCAGTGGGATGTCAATGTGAATGACTATGAAAAACCTTGGAGAGGACCGCAGATGTGGGTGACCCCCCACCCCCTCTAGGGAAGACCGGATGCAATGGACGTCGAGTGGGTCTGACATAATAGTGTGAAAGTCCAGTCCATAGTGGATCTAACATAATAGTGTGAGAGTCCAGTCCATAGTGGATCTAACATAATAGTGAGAGAGTCCAGTCCATAGTGGATCTAACATAATAGTGAGAGTCCAGTCCATAGTGGATCTAACATAATAGTGAGAGTCCAGTCCATAGTGGATCCAACATAATAGTGAGAGTCCAGTCCATAGTGGATCTAACATAATAGTGAGAGTCCAGTCCATAGTGGATCTAACATAATAGTGAGAGTCCAGTCCATAGTGGATCTAACATAATAGTGTGAGAGTCCAGTCCATAGTGGATCTAACATAATAGTGAGAGTCCAGTCCATAGTGGATCTAACATAATAGTGAGAGTCCAGTCCATAGTGGATCTAACATAATAGTGTGAGAGTCCAGTCCATAGTGGATCTAACATAATAGTGAGAGTCCAGTCCATAGTGGATCTAACATAATGGTGTGAGAGTCCAGTCCATAGTGGATCTAACATAATAGTGAGAGAGTCCAGTCCATAGTGGATCTAACATAATAGTGAGAGTCCAGTCCATAGTGGATCTAACATAATAGTGAGAGAGTCCAGTCCATAGTGGATCTAACATAATAGTGAGAGTCCAGTCCATAGTGGATCTAACATAATAGTGAGAGTCCAGTCCATAGTGGATCTAACATAATATTGTGAGAGTCCAGTCCATAGTGGATCTAACATAATAGTGTGAGAGTCCAGTCCATAGTGGATCTAACATAATAGTGTGAGAGTCCAGTCCATAGTGGATCTAACATAATAGTGAGAGTCCAGTCCATAGTGGATCTAACATAATAGTGAGAGTCCAGTCCATAGTGGATCTAACATAATAGTGTGAGAGTCCAGTCCATAGTGGATCTAACATAATAGTGTGAGAGTCCAGTCCATAGTGGATCTAACATAATAGTGAGAGTCCAGTCCATAGTGGATCTAACATAATGGTGTGAGAGTCCAGTCCATAGTGGATCTAACATAATAGTGAGAGTCCAGTCCATAGTGGATCTAACATAATAGTGAGAGTCCAGTCCATAGTGGATCTAACATAATAGTGAGAGTCCAGTCCATAGTGGATCTAACATAATAGTGTGAGAGTCCAGTCCATAGTGGATCTAACATAATAACTTTCTTGTTCTTGTCAAAAGTCTAGCAGCCACATTTTGTACCAAGTGTAATATTTTAATGCTAGACATAGGGAGACATGGAAATAATAGGTTACAGTAATGGAGACGAGACGTAACGAATGCATGAATAATGATCTCAGCGTTGCTAGTGGACAAAATGGAACATATTTTAGTGATATTACGGAGATGAAAGAAGACTGTTTTAGTAACACTCTTAATGTGTGACTCAAACGAGAGAGTTGTTTTAGTAACACTCTTAATGTGTGACTCAAACGAGAGAGTTGTTTTAGTAACACTCTTAATGTGTGACTCAAAGGAGAGTTGTTTTAGTAACACTCTTAATGTGTGACTCAAAGGAGAGAGTTGTTTTAGTAACACTCTTAATGTGTGACTCAAACGAGAGAGTTGTTTTAGTAACACTCTTAATGTGTGACTCAAACGAGAGAGTTGTTTTAGTAACACTCTTAATGTGTGACTCAAACGAGAGAGTTGTTTTAGTAACACTCTTAATGTGTGACTCAAACGAGAGAGTTGTTTTAGTAACACTCTTAATGTGTGACTCAAACGAGAGAGTTGTTTTAGTAACACTCTTAATGTGCGACTCAAACGAGAGAGTTGTTTTAGTAACACTCTTAATGTGTGACTCAAACGAGAGAGTTGTTTTAGTAACACTCTTAATGTGTGACTCAAACGAGAGAGTTGTTTTAGTAACACTCTTAATGTGTGACTCAAACGAGAGAGTTGGGTGGAAGATAATACCCAGATTCTTTACGAGTGGCCTTGTGTAATTGTTTGGTTGTCAAATGTTAAGGTGGTATTATTAAATAGGTGTATAATTGTTTGGTTGTCAAATGTTAAGGTGGTATTATTAAATAGGTGTGTAATTGTTTGGTTGTCAAATGTTAAGGTGGTATTATTAAATAGGTGTATAATTGTTTGGTTGTCAAATGTTAAGGTGGTATTATTAAATAGGTGTGTAATTGTTTGGTTGTCAAATGTTAAGGTGGTATTATTAAATAGGTGTATAATTGTTTGGTTGTCAAATGTTAAGGTGGTATTATTAAATAGGTGTATAATTGTTTGGTTGTCCAATGTTAAGGTGGTATTATTAAATAGGTGTGTAATTGTTTGGTTGTCAAATGTTAAGGTGGCATTATTAAATAGGTGTATAATTGTTTGGTTGTCAAATGTTAAGGTGGTATTATTAAATAGGTGTGTAATTGTTTGGTTGTCAAATGTTAAGGTGGTATTATTAAATAGGTGTATAATTGTTTGGTTGTCAAATGTTAAGGTGGTATTATTAAATAGGTGTGTAATTGTTTGGTTGTCAAATGTTAAGGTGGTATTATTAAATAGGTGTATAATTGTTTGGTTGTCAAATGTTAAGGTGGTATTATTAAATAGGTGTATAATTGTTTGGTTGTCAAATGTTAAGGTGGTATTATTAAATAGGTGTATAATTGTTTGGTTGTCCAATGTTAAGGTGGTATTATTAAATAGGTGTGTAATTGTTTGGTTGTCAAATGTTAAGGTGGCATTATTAAATAGGTGTATAATTGTTTGGTTGTCAAATGTTAAGGTGGTATTATTAAATAGGTGTGTAATTGTTTGGTTGTCAAATGTTAAGGTGGTATTATTAAATAGGTGTATAATTGTTTGGTTGTCAAATGTTAAGGTGGTATTATTAAATAGGTGTGTAATTGTTTGGTTGTCAAATGTTAAGGTGGTATTATTAAATAGGTGTATAATTGTTTGGTTGTCAAATGTTAAGGTGGTATTATTAAATAGGTGTATAATTGTTTGGTTGTCAAATGTTAAGGTGGTATTATTAAATAGGTGTGTAATTGTTTGGTTGTCAAATGTTAAGGTGGTATTATTAAATAGGTGTGTAATTGTTTGGTTGTCAAATGTTAAGGTGGTATTATTAAATAGGTGTATAATTGTTTGGTTGTCAAATGTTAAGGTGGTATTATTAAATAGGTGTGTAATTGTTTGGTTGTCAAATGTTAAGGTAGTATTATTAAATAGGTGTGTAATTGTTTGGTTGTCAAATGTTAAGGTGGTATTATTAAATAGGTGTGTAATTGTTTGGTTGTCAAATGTTAAGGTGGTATTATTAAATAGGTGTATAATTGTTTGGTTGTCAAATGTTAAGGTGGTATTATTAACTAGGTATATAATTGTTTGGTTGTCAAATGTTAAGGTGGCATTATTAAATAGGTGTATAATTGTTTGGTTGTCAAATGTTAAGGTGGTATTATTAAATAGGTGTGTAATTGTTTGGTTGTCAAATGTTAAGGTGGTATTATTAAATAGGTGTATAATTGTTTGGTTGTCAAATGTTAAGGTGGTATTATTAAATAGGTGTGTAATTGTTTGGTTGTCAAATGTTAAGGTAGTATTATTAAATAGGTGTGTAATTGTTTGGTTGTCAAATGTTAAGGTGGTATTATTAAATAGGTGTGTAATTGTTTGGTTGTCAAATGTTAAGGTGGCATTATTAAATAGGTGTATAATTGTTTGGTTGTCAAATGTTAAGGTGGTATTATTAAATAGGTGTGTAATTGTTTGGTTGTCAAATGTTAAGGTGGTATTATTAAATAGGTGTATAATTGTTTGGTTGTCAAATGTTAAGGTGGTATTATTAAATAGGTGTGTAATTGTTTGGTTGTCAAATGTTAAGGTGGTATTATTAAATAGGTGTATAATTGTTTGGTTGTCAAATGTTAAGGTGGTATTATTAAATAGGTGTATAATTGTTTGGTTGTCAAATGTTAAGGTGGTATTATTAAATAGGTGTGTAATTGTTTGGTTGTCAAATGTTAAGGTGGTATTATTAAATAGGTGTGTAATTGTTTGGTTGTCAAATGTTAAGGTGGTATTATTAAATAGGTGTATAATTGTTTGGTTGTCAAATGTTAAGGTGGTATTATTAAATAGGTGTGTAATTGTTTGGTTGTCAAATGTTAAGGTAGTATTATTAAATAGGTGTGTAATTGTTTGGTTGTCAAATGTTAAGGTGGTATTATTAAATAGGTGTGTAATTGTTTGGTTGTCAAATGTTAAGGTGGTATTATTAAATAGGTGTATAATTGTTTGGTTGTCAAATGTTAAGGTGGTATTATTAACTAGTTATATAATTGTTTGGTTGTCAAATGTTAAGGTGGTATTATTAACTAGGTATATAATTGTTTGGTTGTCAAATATTAAGGTGGTATTATTAACTAGGTATATAATTGTTTGGTTGTCAAATGTTAAGGTGGTATTATTAACTAGGTGTATAATTGTTTGGTTGTCAAATATTAAGGTGGTATTATTAACTAGGTATATAATTGTTTGGTTGTCAAATATTAAGGTGGTATTATTAAATAGATGTCGGTGTCTAGCAGGACCGATAATCAGCATTTCCGTTTTCTTAGCGTTGAGTTGCAAAAAGTTAGCATTGTTTAATTACATTAAGACATGCCTCCAGGTGACTACAATCCGGCGTGTTGGTCATGTTTAGGGGCATGTAGAGTTGGGTGTCATCATCACAACAGTGAAAGCTGACACGTATGATGTCACCTAGCGGCAGCATGTAGTTGCTAAAGAGTGCAGGGCCAAGAACCGAACCCTGGGGAACTCCGCACGTTACCTTGACATAGTCCGAGGTCACATTGTTATGGGAGACACACTGCATCCTGTCAGTAAGATAAGAGTTAAACCAAGACAAGACTAAGTCTGACATACCAACACGTGTTTTGATACGCTCTAATCAAATATTATGATGAACGGTATGGAAAGCAGCGCTAAGATCAAGAAGCAGCATCATGGATGACATCCATGGTTAGCAATAGATCATTAGTCATTTTTGCGAGGGCTTCTCCGTAGAGTGATTTGCCCTGAAACTGGACTGAAAAGGTTCACAGAGATTGTTAGACACTAAGTGTTCATTTAGCTGCTGTGCAACTATTTTTTCGAGGATTTTGGAAATAAAGGGAAGGTGTGACACCGGCCTGTAGTTTACCATGAGGTCAGGATGGAGGTTAGGTCTTTTGAGCAGAGGATGAATAACCTTTTTTGAATGCTAGGGGAACAGTGCCAGAGGAAAGTGATAAGTTTATATTTAACACTGATGGACCTAATATCACAAACAGTTCCTTGATAAGTTTCCCAGGAAGTGGGTCAAGTAAACATGTTGTTTGTTTTATCCCATTTACACGCAGTAATAATCCCTCTAATGTTATTTCATCAAAAAGAGAGAGACTATTTTGGAGGGCAGTATCCGTCGTGTATACAGTCGTATCTGTGTTAATAGAACCCAGTTGTAGCTTTAATCTCCTTTCTAACGAGTTCAATTTTCTAATTAAAGAAATTCATAAAGTCATCTGCCGAGTGGGTGGAGCTACTGGGAGGAGTCCCTTGTTGGGTTAGCGATGCTACTGTACTAAACAAATATTTAGGATCGTTTTTGTTGATATACACACATATACATATATAGTCATATAAGGACGGCGTGGCGAAGTTGGTAGAGTGGCCATGCCAGCAATCGGAGGGTTGCTGGTTACTGGGGTTCAATCCCCACCTTCTACCATCCTAGTCACGTCCGTTGTGTCCTTGGGCAAGACACTTCACCCTTGCTCCTGATGGCTGCTAGTTAGCGCCTTGCATGGCAGCTCCCTCCATCAGTGTGTGAATGTGTGTGTGAATGTGGAAATACTGTCAAAGCGCTTTGAGTACCTTGAAGGTAGAAAAGCGCTATACAAGTATAACCCATTTATTTATATATATATATATATATATATATATATATATATATATATATATATATATATATATATATATATATATATATATATATATATATATATACATACATATATATATATATATATATATATATATATATATGTATATATATATATATATGTATATATATATATATATATGTATATATATATATATATATGTATATATATATATATATATATATATACATATATATATATATATATATATATATATATATATATGTATATATATATATATATATATATATACATATATATATATATATATATATATATGTATATATATATATATATACATATACACACACATATACATATATACACATACATATACACACACACATATACATATATATATATACACATAGCACACACACACATAATGATAATGAAACATGATGATGATATTTAAAGGGGAACTGCACTTTTTTTAAATGTTGCTTATTGCTCACGATCATTATGAGAGACAAGAAAACAAGTACAGTGGTGGTCAAAAGTGTACATACACGTGTAAAGAACATCATGTCATGGCTGTCTTCAGTTTCCAATCATTTCTACAACTCTTATTTTGTTGTGATGTAGTGATCGGAGCACATACTTGTTGCTCACTAAAAACATTCATGAAGTTTGCTTCTTTTATGAATTTATTATGTGTCTACTGAAAATGTGAGCAAATGTGCTGGGTCAAAAGTATACATACAGCAATGTTATATATATATATATATATAAATATATATATATATACATACATATATATATATATATATATATATATATATATATATATATATATATATATATATATATATATATATATATATAATGTATGTGTGTATATATATGATATACAGTATATATATATATCATACATATATATACACACATATACAATATATATATATATATGATATACAGTATATATATATATGATATATATATATATCATATATATATACACACATATATATATATATGATATACAGTATATATATATACACATATATATATGTGTATATATATATATGATATACAGTATATATATATCATATATATATATATGATATACAGTATATATATATCATATATATATATATGATATACAGTATATATATATCATATATATATATACACACATATATATATATATTTGTATATATATATATATGATATACAGTATGTATATATATATATATGTATGTATATATATATATATTTATATGTATGTGTGTGTATGTATGTATGTATATATATATATATACATATTGTATGTGTGTGATGAGTTTTATGTTGTACTGTTGAAGATGGCGCTGCCTGCCCCCCCCACCATGATGGACGTGACAGGTCAGTTCGATGTGGAGTTTCGGATGACGGTGGCGTGTCGTGATGGAAACATCTACATTCTGCGCAGGTGACTTCATTTTGGTTGTCCCACACTTCCCAGGATGCATTTCAGGGCGAGTAGAAGTAGAAGGAGTCCTGTAGGTCCATCTAAGACCTGACAGGTGGGCCGTCCTCTGACACCTTTGGGTGTGCTCTCAGGGACTCGGACAGACCCAAGTACTGTGTGGAGCTACCGTCACACCCGGTGGGCCTGGTGAGACTGGCCAAGAACGTGGTGGTGGGCACCGCTGACCACAGCCTGCAGGGGTTCACCCAGAAGGTAACCTTGGTCTCAGGTCCTGTACAAGAAAGGCATGACATGTTTTGTGTTCAGGGGAAGAAGCTGTGGAAAGTTGTCCTCCCAGCTGCCATCTCCACCATGGCTGCCATGGACCTCCCCACTCGGGGCTTCCAGGCAGTTCTAGTGGGTCTCACCAACTGCGAGGTCCGGCTGTACCGAGACAAGAACCTGTTGAGTACCATCAGGACACCAGACGTGGTGACCAGTATTTGTTTCGGCCGCTATGGGCGCGAGGACGGGACCCTGATTATGACCGCCAAGGGCGGCGGCCTGATGGTCAAGATCCTGAAGAGGACGGCGGCGTTTGAAGACCGGGACAGTACTCCAGGACCCCCGGCAGCCCAGAGCGTTCGTCTGAATGTGCCCAAGAAGACCAAGCTGTACGTGGACCAAACTCTCAGGGAGCGTGAAAACGGCACGGCCATGCACCGCACCTTCCAGATGGACCTGATACGCCTACGCCTCGCCGCCGCCAAAGCCTACGCCAAGGCCCTGGAGTCCAGTCTGACCCCGGTGTCCTCCGACCCCGCCGAACCCCTCAGGATGAATGCGGTGGTCCAGGGCCTGGGCCCGTCCTTCAAACTCACCCTCAACGTGCAGAACACGGCGGCGTGTCGGCCCATGGTGGACCTGGCCGTGGTCTTCCTGTATGACCAGAACCTGTACAGGATGAACAAGCCCTACATGAAGATCCCCCTGCTGGTGCCAGGACTCTTGTACCCGGTCCAGACCCTGGTGGAGTGCACCAGCGACAAGGGCATCTCTGACATCATCAAGGTGTTTGTCCTGCACCAGGCGCGCAGCACGCCGCTGCTCACGGCGCACATCAACATGCCCGTCAGCGAGGGGCTCAACTAGCTAGCCAGCTGCAGGTGAGCAGACACCTGTACACTAGCTAGCCAGGTGCAGGTGAGCAGACACCTGTACACTAGCTAGCCAGGTGCAGGTGAGCAGACACCTGTACACTAGCTAGCCAGGTGCAGGTGAGCAGACACCTGTACACTAGCTAGCCAGGTGCAGGTGAGCAGACACCTGTACACTAGCTAGCCAGGTGTAGGTGAGCAGACACCTGTACACTAGCTAGCCAGGTGTAGGTGAGCAGACACCTGTACACTAGCTAGCCAGGTGCAGGTGAGCAGACACCTGTACTCGCAGTGGCACAGGAAGTAGCCAACATTCATGAAGAATGGATTGTTGTCCTTCTTTGTGAAATGAAAGGTGCTCATTTAAAAGCAGTCCGTTTCACATAAGAACATATCATGGTGTAAATAGAGCAGCTTGTCAATAGCAATGTTTTTGAAAGAGAATACAATCAACTTGCTGGATTAGAAGACGTTGAGTCAGGAAGAAAAAAAAGCCTTTAGTCTTCCTCCACAGGGTGGCGCTGTGCAGCACATTTGACACTTTTATTCCCCCACAATAAAAAAGCCAACACCGGTTTGAGTTGCTGCTCTTATTTTGTAGTACAGAAAGCGCAAACTTTGAAAATATGTTTTAATAAATAAACATCGTCAATAGAGTAAATATGTATTAATAAATAAACATCGTCAATAGAGTAAATATGTATTAATAAATAAACATCGTCAATAGAGTAAATATGTATTAAACATCGTCAATAGAGTAATATGTATTAATAAATAAACATTGTCAATAGAGTAAATATGTATTAATAAACATCGTCAATAGAGTAAATATGTATTAATAAATAAACATCGTCAATAGAGTAAATATGTATTAATAAACATCGTCAATAGAGTAAATATGTATTAATAAATAAACATCGTCAATAGAGTAAATATGTATTAATAAACATCGTCAATAGAGTAAATATGTATTAATAAATAAACATCGTCAATAGAGTAAATATGTATTAATAAACATCGTCAATAGAGTAAATATGTATTAATAAACGTCAATAGAGTAAATATGTATTAATAAACATCGTCAATAGAGTAAATATGTATTAATAAATAAACATCGTCAATAGAGTAAATATGTATTAATAAATAAACATCGTCAATAGAGTTCGCAATGATCGAAAGTAGTTTGTCAAATTCTCCGGACTAGTTTTATTATTATTTATTTGTTTGTAATTATTGGTCGTCCAAGCCGGAAGAGAAGGCGCAGAGGTGAAAGGTCATCAAAGCGGAAGCAGAATAAATAAAGGCGGGACTGTGCTTGCTAATTAGCGCCATTTTCCACGAGAAGAAATGTTCTTCCTGCACTTCCTTCTGCACATCTTCGTGACTTCCGCCGACGTCAACGTCAACATCGGCGCTCACTTCGGGACTAAAAGCCGCTACGAGGAGGTGAACCCGCACCTGCTGGCCGACATCCTGGCCGTCAATCACTCCATCCTGCGGCCTCCCACCACCGAGCGCTGCTCCCCGGTCCATGTGAGCGCCCTGGTCCGGCACGGCAGCCGCTACCCGACCGTCAACAACGTCCGCGCCATCCGGAAGCTGAGCGACTTGCTCCGGAGCCAAAGGCCGCAAGAGGGGACGGCATGGAGGCGGGACATCCTGGAGGGATGGCGGATGTGGTACACTGACGACATGGACGGTGAGCCTCGTCACGTGACGTGACGTCATGTAATACACCCACTTTGATGTGGTACACTGACGACATGGACGGTGAGCCTCGTCACGTGACGTGACGTCATGTAATACACCCACTTTGACATATTTGTACAAGTGTTTACAAAAGTATATAAGTCACCTTCAAATGGAGTGTTGGACTTGGACTGCTCAGTCAGTCACTAAATAATATCATTATTGACCTAAACATGTTTATTACCTGGTGAGTGTACACTCATGTATACACTCTATTACTCCATCTGTGTGTGTGTGTGTGTGTGTGTCATCTCCATCTGTGTGTATGTGTGTGTCATCTCCATCTGTGTGTGTGTGTGTGTCATCTCCATCTGTGTGTGTGTGTGTGTCATCTCCATCTGTGTGTGTGTGTGTCATTAGATATACCTGTCTGTATCTCCATCTGTGTGTGTGTGTGTCATTAGATATACCTGTCTGTGTCTCCATCTGTGTGTGTGTCATTAGATATACCTGTCTGTGTCTGTATCTCCATCTGTGTGTGTGTGTGTCATTAGATATACCTGTCTGTATCTCCATCTGTGTGTGTGTGTGTCATTAGATATACCTGTCTGTGTCTCCATCTGTGTGTGTGTCATTAGATATACCTGTCTGTGTCTGTATCTCCATCTGTGTGTGTGTGTGTCATTAGATATACCTGTCTGTATCTCCATCTGTGTGTGTGTGTGTCATTAGATATACCTGTCTGTGTCTCCATCTGTGTGTGTGTCATTAGATATACCTGTCTGTGTCTGTATCTCCATCTGTGTGTGTGTGTGTCATTAGATATACCTGTCTGTATCTCCATCTGTGTGTGTGTGTGTCATTAGATATACCTGTCTGTATCTCCATCTGTGTGTGTGTGTGTCATTAGATATACCTGTCTGTATCTCCATCTGTGTGTGTGTGTGTCATTAGATATACCTGTCTGTATCTCCATCTGTGTGTGTGTGTGTCATTAGATATACCTGTCTGTGTCTGTATCTCCATCTGTGTGTGTGTCATTAGATATACCTGTCTGTGTCTGTATCTCCATCTGTGTGTGTGTGTGTAATTAGATATACCTGTCTGTGTCTCCATCTGTGTGTGTGTCATTACATATACCTGTCTGTGTCTGTATCTC
The DNA here is from genome assembly GCF_033978785.1 of Entelurus aequoreus. Taxonomy (NCBI): domain Eukaryota; kingdom Metazoa; phylum Chordata; class Actinopteri; order Syngnathiformes; family Syngnathidae; genus Entelurus; species Entelurus aequoreus. Next base: position 5,938,057 of record NC_084751.1, read on the forward strand.
CATCTGTGTGTGTGTGTGTGTAATTAGATATACCTGTCTGTATCTCCATCTGTGTGTGTAATTAGATATATGTGTCCATGTTCTCATTTGTGTCTGTATCTCCATCTGTGTGTGTAATTAGATATATGTGTCCATGTTCTCATTTGTGTCTATCTCCATCTGTGTGTGCATGTTTTAATTTGTGTGTCTGTATCTCAATCTGTGTGTGTGTGTGTGTGTAAATAGATATACATGACATGTAAATCGGATTACACACACACACAGATTGAGATAGACACACAATTTAGTACAAACACGTAGATTGGATTACACACACAGATTGAGATACACACAAATGAGTACACAGACATGTAAATTGGATTACAGACACACAGTGACAATTGTGCTACAATAATAGATACAATAATAGATTACAGACACACAGTGTGCTACAATAGATTACAGACACACAGTGTGCTACAGTAATAGATTACAGACACACAGTGTGCTACAGTAATAGATTACAGACACACAGTGTGCTACAATAGATTACAGACACACAGTGTGCTACAGTAATAGATTACAGACACACAGTGTGCTACAATAATAGATTACAGACACACAGTGTGCTACAATAATAGATTACAGACACACAGTGTGCTACAATAATAGATTACAGACACACAGTGTGCTACAATAATAGATTACAGACACAGTGTGCTACAATAATAGATTACAGACACACAGTGTGCTACAGTAATAGATTACAGACACACAGTGTGCTACAATAATAGATTACAGACACACAGTGTGCTACAGTAATAGATTACAGACACACTGTGTGCTACAATAATAGATTACAGACACACAGTGTGCTACAATAATAGATTACAGACACAGTGTGCTACAGTAATAGATTACAGACACACAGTGTGCTACAATAATAGATTGCAGACACACAGTGTGCTACAATAATAGATTACAGATGCACAGTGTGCTACAATAATAGATTACAGACACACAGTGTGCTACAGTAATAGATTACAGACACACAGTGTGCTACAATAATAGATTACAGACACACAGTGTGCTACAATAATAGATTACAGACACAGTGTGCTACAATAATAGATTGCAGACACACAGTGTGCTACAATAATAGATTACAGACACACAGTGTGCTACAGTAATAGATTACAAACACACAGTGTGCTACAATAATAGATTACAGACACACAGTGTGCTACAATAATAGATTACAGACAGTGTGCTACATTAATAGATTACAGACACACAGTGTGCTACAATAATAGATTACAGACACAGTGTGCTACAATAATAGCTTACAGACACTACAATAATAGATTGCAGACACACAGTGTGCTACAATAATAGATTACAGACACACAGTGTGCTACAATAATAGATTACAGACACTACAATAATAGATTACAGACACACAGTGTGCTACAATAATAGATTACAGACACAGTGTGCTACAATAATAGATTGCAGACACACAGTGTGCTACAGTAATAGATTACAGACACACAGTGTGCTACAGTAATAGATTACAGACACACAGTGTGCTACAATAATAGATTACAGACACAGTGTGCTACAATAATAGATTGCAGACACACAGTGTGCTACAGTAATAGATTACAGACACACAGTGTGCTACAATAATAGATTACAGACACACAGTGTGCTACAATAATAGATTACAGACACACAGTGTGCTACAATAATAGATTACAGACACAGTGTGCTACAATAATAGATTGCAGACACACAGTGTGCTACAATAATAGATTACAGACACACAGTGTGCTACAGTAATAGATTACAGACACACAGTGTGCTACAATAATAGATTACAGACACACAGTGTGCTACAATAATAGATTACAGACACAGTGTGCTACAATAATAGATTGCAGACACACAGTGTGCTACAATAATAGATTACAGACACACAGTGTGCTACAATAATAGATTACAGACACACAGTGTGCTACAATAATAGATTACAGACACACAGTGTGCTACAGTAATAGATTACAGACACACAGTGTGCTACAGTAATAGATTACAGACACACAGTGTGCTACAATAATAGATTGCAGACACACAGTGTGCTACAGTAATAGATTACAGACACACAGTGTGCTACAGTAATAGATTACAGACACACAGTGTGCTACAATAATAGATTACAGACACACAGTGTGCTACAATAATAGATTACAGACACACAGTGTGCTACAATAATAGATTACAGACACACAGTGTGCTACAATAATAGATTACAGACACACAGTGTGCTACAATAATAGATTACAGACACACAGTGTGCTACAATAATAGATTACAGACACACAGTGTGCTACAATAATAGATTACAGACACACAGTGTGCTACAGTAATAGATTGCAGACACACAGTGTGCTACAATAATAGATTACAGACACACAGTGTGCTACAATAATAGATTACAGACACACAGTGTGCTACAGTAAGAGTTGCAACAATGTTGAAGTTGTGCACGTTTAAAGAATGTCAGTGTTTGCGGCTGGAAGTGATGAAAGTTGTCCCCCAGGTGAGCTGGTCCACAAAGGTAGAGAAGACATGCGTCACCTGGCCAGGCGTCTCTCCCTGCTCTTACCTTCTCTGCTGGGGGAGGAGCCAGTGCGCAGGGGGCGTGTCCAGCTGCTGAGCAGCTCCAAGCATCGTTGTGTCAGCAGCGTGGAAGCTTTCCAGGAAGGACTTCACCTGCAAGCACACCTGTCACGTAGGCCTGCACCAAGTCCATGGTCATGCTCCTCTCCTCTCCTCCTAAATAACCTCCTCCTCCTCCTCCTCCTCAGACGTCGACTACAGCCACAGAGTGGACGACCAGCTGCTGCGCTCCTTTGAGCGTTGCCCTGGTTACGTGGAGGGCGTGGAGAAGAACCACACGGCGCTGGCCGAGGTCCACAAGTTCCGAGACGGCCAGGAGATGGACGGCGTGAGGACCAAGGTGGCGGACAAACTCGGCCTTCCTGGCCACAGCTTGACAGCAGGTTACCGTAGCGACGCACACGACAAACTTCATTTCCTGTACATGAAAGTTCATTTCCTGTAGATCTGCTGGAGGCGGCGTTCTTCTTGTGCTCCTACGAGCTCGCCATCAAGTCCCAACACTCGCCCTGGTGCTTCCTGTTTGACCAGGACGACGCTCAGGTGACACCGCCAGCTTCTGGACTACAAAACCTGGGCTTCTCCAGCCAACTCCTGGACTACAAAACCTGTGGTTCTGGACTACAAAACCTGTGGTTTTCCCGACAGCTTCTGGACTACAAAACCTGTGGTTCTCCCAGCAGGTTCTGGAGTACAAAACCTGTGGTTCTCCCAGCAGGTTCTGGAGTACAAAACCTGTGGTTTTCCCAGCAGGTTCTGGAGTTCAAAACCTGCGGTTTTCCCGACAGGTTCTGGACTACAAAACCTGTGGTTCTCCCAGCAGGTTCTGGAGTACAAAACCTGTGGTTCTCCCGCAAGGTTCTGGAGTTCAAAACCTGCGGTTTTCCCGACAGGTTCTGGACTACAAAACCTGTGGTTCTCCCAGCAGGTTCTGGAGTACAAAACCTGTGGTTCTCCCGGAAGGTTCTGGACTACAAAACCTGCGGTTTTCCAGACAGGTTCTGGACTACAAAACCTGTGGTTCTCCCAGCAGGTTCTGGAGTACAAAACCTGTGGTTCTCCCGCAAGGTTCTGGAGTTCAAAACCTGCGGTTTTCCCGACAGGTTCTGGACTACAAAACCTGCGGTTCTCCCAGCAGGTTCTGGACTACAAAACCTGTGGTTCTCCCAGCAGGTTCTGGACTACAAAACCTGTGGTTCTCCCAGCAGGTTCTGGACTACAAAACCTGTGGTTCTCCCGGAAGGTTCTGGAGATCAAAACCTGCGGTTTTCCCGACAGGTTCTGACTACAAAACCTGTGGTTCTCCCGGCAGGTTCTGGAGTACAAGTTGGACCTGAAGCAGTACTGGAAGCGTGCGCACGGTCACGCCATCAACAGCCTGTCCAGCTGTCCACTCTTTCATCACATCTTCAGGACTCTGGACAAGGCGGGACGACCCCGCAGGTCAGTCAGACGCACTTTCACATTAAAAGTCCCAATAAAGTGGACAAGGCGGGACGACCCCGCAGGTCAGTCAGACGCACTTTCACATTAAAAGTCCCAATAAAGTGGACAAGGCGGGACGACCCCGCAGGTCAGTCAGACGCACTTTCACATTAAAAGTCCCAATAAAGTGGACAAGGCGGGACGACCCCGCAGGTCAGTCAGACGCACTTTCACATTAAAAGTCCCAATAAAGTGGACAAGGCGGGACGACCCCGCAGGTCAGTCAGACGCACTTTCACATTAAAAGTCCCAATAAAGAAATCCAGTTGCTGTCAATCAGGTCCTCAGAGGCGTCCCCAGAGCCCGCCTCCATTCTGATTGGCCACGCAGAGACGCTCCTCCCCCTCCTCGCCCTGCTGGGACTTTACAAGGACCAGGCTCCGCCCACTGCAGACAACTACCACGCACAGCACGGTAAGAAGTAGCCGCTGTGTTTCCATGGCAACGTGAGCCTTTGTTTCTTCTCAGGTCGAACGTTCCGAACAAGCAAGATCGTCCCGTACGCCGCCAACGTGCTCTTTGTGCTCTACGACTGCCAGCGAGGACCCCGACTTCAGTTGCTCGTCAACGAGACCCCGGTTCGATTCCCGGGACTGTGGGCAGAGGACGCGCCGCTGTACCGTGACGTCCGCGCGGCGTACCGCCACCTGCTGGACGGCTGCGACTTCCATAAAGAGTGTCACGGCGCCCACGGCGGCCGAGGACCCAACACGGAGCTGTGATGCACGCTCCCAGTCTTTTCACAATAAAAGTCTTGGACCAGACTTTTCTTTTTTTGATGTGAAAGAAAACATTTGCTAAACTGAAAGAAAACATTTGCTAAACTGACCAACAAAATGTGTGACAGGCTTCAAGCTAAGTCTAATTATTTCCTTAAGTCGCTTTATTACTCGTCAAAATAAAAGCTTTCAGAATTCCATGACCAAACGACAGGTGGGCGTGGCCTGCAAATAGTGAGCAAGCGGACATTTAAGGGCTCAAAAAAAAGAAAAGTAACGTTGGCACAGAAAAGCCAGAGGGAATCGAACCAGCGGGCCGAGGTGAAGGTTGTGCTCAGTCCAGAGCGGCGTGCAGCAAGGCGCCGTGACCACCCGCCATCTTGGATTTCTTCATCTTGGCGATGGCTCGCTGCAAGTCCGACGTGTGGATTGGACGAATGAAATCTTCTGACGGGCTGAAAGCCACAAACAGGAAGTTGTGTACTGGCAAGTTGACAAACAGGAAGTTGTGTACTGGCAACTTGACAAACAGGAAGTTGTGTACTGGCATGTTGACAAACAGGAAGTTGTGTACTGGCAACTTGACAAACAGGAAGTTGTGTACTGGCATGTTGACAAACAGGAAGTTGTGTACTGGCAACTTGACAAACAGGAAGTTGTGTACTGGCATGTTGACAAACAGGAAGTTGTGTACTGGCAAGTTGACAAACAGGAAGTTGTGTACTGGCAAGTTGAAAAACAGGAAGTTGTGTAGTGACAAACAGGAAGTTGTGTACTGGCATGTTGACAAACAGGAAGTTGTGTACTAGCAAGCTGACAAACAGGAAGTTGTGTAGTGACAAACAGGAAGTAGTGTAGTGAAAAGTTGAGAAACAGGAAGTAGTGTAGTGACAAAAAGGAAGTAGTGTAGTGAACCAGAAATTAGTGTAGTGACACACAAGAAGTAGTGTAGTGACAAAGAGGAAGTAGTGTAGTGACAAAGAGGAAGTAGGGTAGTGACACAGGAAGTAGTGGAGTGACAAAGAGGAAGTGTAGTGACACAAGAAGTAGTGTAGTGACAAAGAGGAAGTAGTGTAGTGACACAGGAAATAGTGTAGTGAGACACAGGAAGTAGTGTAGTGACAAAGAGGAAGTAGTGTAGTGAAACACAGGAAGTACTGTAGTGACAAAGAGGAAGTAGTGTAGTGAAACACAGGAAGTACTGTAGTGACAAAGAGGAAGTAGTGTAGTGAAACACAGGAAGTACTGTAGTGACAAAGAGGAAGTAGTGTAGTGAAACACAGGAAGTACTGTAGTGACAAAGAGGAAGTAGTGTAGTGAAACACAGGAAGTACTGTAGTGACAAAGAGGAAGTAGTGTAGTGAAACACAGGAAGTAGTGTAGTGACAAAGAGGAAGTAGTGTAGTGAAACACAGGAAGTAGTGTAGTGAGAAAGAGGAAGTAGTGTAGTGACAAAGAGGAAGTAGTGTAGTGAGAAAGAGGAAGTAGTGTAGTGACAAAGAGGAAGTAGTGTAGTGAGAAAGAGGAAGTAGTGTAGTGAGAAAGAGGAAGTAGTGTGACTTACCTGTCAGTAGTCAGGTGTACAAAGTCACGCACACACAGCAGGGCAGCATCACGACACATTTCTCTCAGGTCACTTCCTGAGAATCCCTCCGTTTCCTTGGCAACCTGGGAGAGTTGCACCTGGTGGTCCACCTGTGTGAGGACCAAGATGGCCGTCAGGTGTGTGTGAGGACCAAGATGGCCGCCAGGTGTGTGTGAGGACCAAGATGGCCGCCAGGTGTGTGTGCAGCCAGCAGACTTTACTCACACTCTCGTTTTCCAGGATCAGTTTGAGGATGTGTTCTCGCTGGTGCACGCCCTAACACACACACACACACACACACACACACACACACACACACACACACACACACACACACACACACACACACACACACACACACACACACACACACACACACACACACACACACACACACACACACACTCTCAATATGGAGGTGTAGTGTAGACACGTGAGTAGTGTAGACAAGTGAGTAGTGTAGACAAGTGAGTAGTGTAGTGTAGACAAGTGAGTAGTGTAGTGTAGACAAGTGAGTAGTGTAGTGTAGACAAGTGAGTAGTGTAGTGTAGACAAGTGAGTAATGTAGTGTAGACAAGTGAGTAGTGTAGTGTAGACAAGTGAGTAGTGTAGTGTAGACAAGTGAGTAATGTAGTGTAGACAAGTGAGTAGTGTAGTGCAGACAAGTGAGTAGTGTAGTGTAGACAAGTGAGTAGTGTAGTGTAGACAAGTGAGTAGTGTAGTGTAGACAAGTGAGTAGTGTAGTGTAGACAAGTGAGTAGTGTAGACAAGTGAGTAGTGTAGTGTAGACAAGTGAGTAGTGTAGTGTAGACAAGTGAGTAGTGTAGTGTAGACAAGTGAGTAGTGTAGTGTAGACAAGTGAGTAGTGTAGACAAGTGAGTAGTGTAGTGTAGACAAGTGAGTAGTGTAGACAAGTGAGTAGTGTAGTGTAGACAAGTGAGTAGTGTAGACAAGTGAGTAGTGTAGTGTAGACAAGTGAGTAGTGTAGTGTAGACAAGTGAGTAGTGTAGTGTAGACAAGTGAGTAGTGTAGACAAGTGAGTAGTGTAGTGTAGACAAGTGAGTAGTGTAGTGTAGACAAGTGAGTAGTGTAGACAAGTGAGTAGTGTAGTGTAGACAAGTGAGTAGTGTAGTGTAGACAAGTGAGTAGTGTAGTGTAGACAAGTGAGTAGTGTAGTGTAGACAAGTGAGTAGTGTAGTGTAGACAAGTGAGTAGTGTAGTGTAGACAAGTGAGTAGTGTAGACAAGTGAGTAGTGTAGTGTAGACAAGTGAGTAGTGTAGACAAGTGAGTAGTGTAGTGTAGACAAGTGAGTAGTGTAGTGTAGACAAGTGAGTAGTGTAGTGTAGACAAGTGAGTAGTGTAGACAAGTGAGTAGTGTAGTGTAGACAAGTGAGTAGTGTAGTGTAGACAAGTGAGTAGTGTAGACAAGTGAGTAGTGTAGTGTAGACAAGTGAGTAGTGTAGTGTAGACAAGTGAGTAGTGTAGTGTAGACAAGTGAGTAGTGTAGACAAGTGAGTAGTGTAGTGTAGACAAGTGAGTAGTGTAGACAAGTGAGTAGTGTAGTGTAGACAAGTGAGTAGTGTAGTGTAGACAAGTGAGTAGTGTAGTGTAGACAAGTGAGTAGTGTAGTGTAGACAAGTGAGTAGTGTAGTGTAGACAAGTGAGTAGTGTAGTGTAGACAAGTGAGTAGTGTAGTGTAGACAAGTGAGTAGTGTAGTGTAGACAAGTGAGTAGTGTAGTGTAGACAAGTGAGTAGTGTAGACAAGTGAGTAGTGTAGTGTAGACAAGTGAGTAGTGTAGACAAGTGAGTAGTGTAGTGTAGACAAGTGAGTAGTGTAGACAAGTGAGTAGTGTAGTGTAGACAAGTGAGTAGTGTAGTGTAGACAAGTGAGTAGTGTAGTGTAGACAAGTGAGTAGTGTAGACAAGTGAGTAGTGTAGTGTAGACAAGTGAGTAGTGTAGTGTAGACAAGTGAGTAGTGTAGTGTAGACAAGTGAGTAGTGTAGACAAGTGAGTAGTGTAGTGTAGACAAGTGAGTAGTGTAGTGTAGACAAGTGAGTAGTGTAGACAAGTGAGTAGTGTAGTGTAGACAAGTGAGTAGTGTAGTGTAGACAAGTGAGTAGTGTAGTGTAGACAAGTGAGTAGTGTAGACAAGTGAGTAGTGTAGTGTAGACAAGTGAGTAGTGTAGACAAGTGAGTAGTGTAGTGTAGACAAGTGAGTAGTGTAGTGTAGACAAGTGAGTAGTGTAGTGTAGACAAGTGAGTAGTGTAGTGTAGACAAGTGAGTAGTGTAGTGTAGACAAGTGAGTAGTGTAGTGTAGACAAGTGAGTAGTGTAGTGTAGACAAGTGAGTAGTGTAGACAAGTGAGTAGTGTAGTGTAGACAAGTGAGTAGTGTAGTGTAGACAAGTGAGTAGTGTAGTGTAGACAAGTGAGTAGTGTAGTGTAGACAAGTGAGTAATGTAGTGTAGACAAGTGAGTAGTGTAGTGTAGACAAGTGAGTAGTGTAGTGTAGACAAGTGAGTAATGTAGTGTAGACAAGTGAGTAGTGTAGTGCAGACAAGTGAGTAGTGTAGTGTAGACAAGTGAGTAGTGTAGTGTAGACAAGTGAGTAGTGTAGTGTAGACAAGTGAGTAGTGTAGACAAGTGAGTAGTGTAGTGTAGACAAGTGAGTAGTGTAGTGTAGACAAGTGAGTAGTGTAGTGTAGACAAGTGAGTAGTGTAGTGTAGACAAGTGAGTAGTGTAGTGTAGACAAGTGAGTAGTGTAGACAAGTGAGTAGTGTAGTGTAGACAAGTGAGTAGTGTAGACAAGTGAGTAGTGTAGTGTAGACAAGTGAGTAGTGTAGACAAGTGAGTAGTGTAGTGTAGACAAGTGAGTAGTGTAGTGTAGACAAGTGAGTAGTGTAGTGTAGACAAGTGAGTAGTGTAGACAAGTGAGTAGTGTAGTGTAGACAAGTGAGTAGTGTAGTGTAGACAAGTGAGTAGTGTAGACAAGTGAGTAGTGTAGTGTAGACAAGTGAGTAGTGTAGTGTAGACAAGTGAGTAGTGTAGTGTAGACAAGTGAGTAGTGTAGTGTAGACAAGTGAGTAGTGTAGTGTAGACAAGTGAGTAGTGTAGACAAGTGAGTAGTGTAGTGTAGACAAGTGAGTAGTGTAGACAAGTGAGTAGTGTAGTGTAGACAAGTGAGTAGTGTAGTGTAGACAAGTGAGTAGTGTAGTGTAGACAAGTGAGTAGTGTAGACAAGTGAGTAGTGTAGTGTAGACAAGTGAGTAGTGTAGTGTAGACAAGTGAGTAGTGTAGTGTAGACAAGTGAGTAGTGTAGTGTAGACAAGTGAGTAGTGTAGTGTAGACAAGTGAGTAGTGTAGACAAGTGAGTAGTGTAGTGTAGACAAGTGAGTAGTGTAGACAAGTGAGTAGTGTAGTGTAGACAAGTGAGTAGTGTAGTGTAGACAAGTGAGTAGTGTAGACAAGTGAGTAGTGTAGTGTAGACAAGTGAGTAGTGTAGTGTAGACAAGTGAGTAGTGTAGTGTAGACAAGTGAGTAGTGTAGTGTAGACAAGTGAGTAGTGTAGTGTAGACAAGTGAGTAGTGTAGTGTAGACAAGTGAGTAGTGTAGTGTAGACAAGTGAGTAGTGTAGACAAGTGAGTAGTGTAGTGTAGACAAGTGAGTAGTGTAGACAAGTGAGTAGTGTAGTGTAGACAAGTGAGTAGTGTAGACAAGTGAGTAGTGTAGTGTAGACAAGTGAGTAGTGTAGTGTAGACAAGTGAGTAGTGTAGTGTAGACAAGTGAGTAGTGTAGACAAGTGAGTAGTGTAGTGTAGACAAGTGAGTAGTGTAGTGTAGACAAGTGAGTAGTGTAGACAAGTGAGTAGTGTAGTGTAGACAAGTGAGTAGTGTAGTGTAGACAAGTGAGTAGTGTAGTGTAGACAAGTGAGTAGTGTAGACAAGTGAGTAGTGTAGTGTAGACAAGTGAGTAGTGTAGACAAGTGAGTAGTGTAGTGTAGACAAGTGAGTAGTGTAGTGTAGACAAGTGAGTAGTGTAGACAAGTGAGTAGTGTAGTGTAGACAAGTGAGTAGTGTAGTGTAGACAAGTGAGTAGTGTAGTGTAGACAAGTGAGTAGTGTAGTGTAGACAAGTGAGTAGTGTAGTGTAGACAAGTGAGTAGTGTAGTGTAGACAAGTGAGTAGTGTAGACAAGTGAGTAGTGTAGTGTAGACAAGTGAGTAGTGTAGACAAGTGAGTAGTGTAGTGTAGACAAGTGAGTAGTGTAGACAAGTGAGTAGTGTAGTGTAGACAAGTGAGTAGTGTAGTGTAGACAAGTGAGTAGTGTAGACAAGTGAGTAGTGTAGTGTAGACAAGTGAGTAGTGTAGTGTAGACAAGTGAGTAGTGTAGTGTAGACAAGTGAGTAGTGTAGACAAGTGAGTAGTGTAGTGTAGACAAGTGAGTAGTGTAGACAAGTGAGTAGTGTAGTGTAGACAAGTGAGTAGTGTAGTGTAGACAAGTGAGTAGTGTAGACAAGTGAGTAGTGTAGTGTAGACAAGTGAGTAGTGTAGTGTAGACAAGTGAGTAGTGTAGTGTAGACAAGTGAGTAGTGTAGTGTAGACAAGTGAGTAGTGTAGTGTAGACAAGTGAGTAGTGTAGACAAGTGAGTAGTGTAGTGTAGACAAGTGAGTAGTGTAGACAAGTGAGTAGTGTAGTGTAGACAAGTGAGTAGTGTAGACAAGTGAGTAGTGTAGTGTAGACAAGTGAGTAGTGTAGTGTAGACAAGTGAGTAGTGTAGTGTAGACAAGTGAGTAGTGTAGTGCAGACAAGTGAGTAGTGTAGTGTAGACAAGTGAGTAATGTAGTGTAGACAAGTGAGTAGTGTAGTGTAGACAAGTGAGTAGTGTAGACAAGTGAGTAGTGTAGTGTAGACAAGTGAGTAGTGTAGTGCAGACAAGTGAGTAGTGTAGTGTAGACAAGTGAGTAATGTAGTGTAGACAAGTGAGTAGTGTAGTGTAGACAAGTGAGTAGTGTAGTGTAGACAAGTGAGTAGTGTAGTGTAGACAAGTGAGTAGTGTAGTGTAGACAAGTGAGTAGTGTAGTGTAGACAAGTGAGTAATGTAGTGTAGACAAGTGAGTAGTGTAGTGTAGACAAGTGAGTAGTGTAGTGTAGACAAGTGAGTAGTGTAGTGTAGACAAGTGAGTAGTGTAGTGTAGACAAGTGAGTAGTGTAGTGTAGACAAGTGAGTAGTGTAGTGTAGACAAGTGAGTAGTGTAGTGTAGACAAGTGAGTAGTGTAGTGTAGACAAGTGAGTAGTGTAGTGTAGACAAGTGAGTAGTGTAGTGTAGACAAGTGAGTAGTGTAGTGTAGACAAGTTATAGACAAGTTGTGAGTACCGGCTGGTTGATGTGGAATCTGGTGGGCATCCTCCTCAAGATGGCCGAGTCTAGATCCTGCGGACGGTTGGTGGCGCCCATGACGATCACCTGACAGTGTTGTTTTAGCATAGCATACATAGCATTAAATAACATAGCATAGCATAAAATAAAATAGCATAGCATAACATAACAGCATAGCATGAAATAACATAGCATAAAATAACACAGCATAAAATAACATAGCATAAAATAACATAGCATAGCATAAAATAAAATAGTATAGCATAAAATAGCATAGCAGTGCATAGCATAAAATAACACAGCATAGCATAAAATAACATAGCATAGCATAAAATAACATAGCATAAAATAAAATAGTATAGCATAAAATAGCATAGCAGTGCATAGCATAAAATAACATAGCATAAAATAACAGCATACTTTTGAAAACAAAGGATATAAATTAGTCAGGAAAAAACCACAAGTAAAATAATACTAGTCACAGAAATTAATCATATAATAGCAATATGAACAAACATTTTTATTCTGTTTGACCTCGTCCACTTAGTTTTACACCTATTTTACCACCAAATAACACATCCTCACATGTATGGGTAGAATACATCTTTGACCCATATTATGGGTCAAATAACACAACCTCACATGTATGGGTACAATATATCTTTGACCCATATTATGGGTCAAATATCACAACCTCACATGTATGGTACAATACATCTTTGACCCATATTATGGGTCAAATATCACAACCTCACATGTATGGTACAATACATCTTTGACCCATAATATGGGTCAAATAACACAACCTCACATGTATGGGTACAATACATCTTTGACCCATATTATGGGTCAAATAACACAACCTCACATGTATGGGTACAATACATCTTTGACCCATATTATGGGTTAAGTATCACAACCTCACATGTATGGTACAATACATCTTTGACCCATAATATGGGTCAAATAACACAACCTCACATGTATGGGTACAATACATCTTTGACCCATATTATGGGTCAAATAACACATCCTCACATGTATGGGTACAATACATCTTTGACCCATAATATGGGTCAAATAACACAACCTCACATGTATGGGTACAATACATCTTTGACCCATATTATGGGTCAAATAACACATCCTCACATGTATGGGTACAATACATCTTTGACCCATAATATGGGTCAAATAACACAACCTCACATGTATGGGTACAATACATCTTTGACCCATATTATGGGTCAAATAACAACCTCACATGTATGGGTACAATACATCTTTGACCCATATTATGGGTCAAATAACACAACCTCACATGTATGGGTACAATACATCTTTGACCCATATTATGGGTCAAATAACACATCCTCACATGTATGGGTACAATACATCTTTGACCCATAATATGGGTCAAATAACACAACCTCACATGTATGGGTACAATACATCTTTGACCCATATTATGGGTCAAATAACACAACCTCACATGTATGGGTACAATACATCTTTGACCCATATTATGGGTCAAATAACACATCCTCACATGTATGGGTACAATACATCTTTGACCCATAATATGGGTCAAATAACACAACCTCACATGTATGGGTACAATACATCTTTGACCATATTATGGGTCAAATAACACAACCTCACATGTATGGGTACAATACATCTTTGACCCATATTATGGGTCAAATAACACAACCTCACATGTATGGGTACAATACATCTTTGACCCATATTATGGGTCAAATAACACAACCTCACATGTATGGGTACAATACATCTTTGACCCATATTATGGGTCAAATAACACATCCTCACATGTATGGGTACAATACATCTTTGACCCATAATATGGGTCAAATAACACAACCTCACATGTATGGGTACAATACATCTTTGACCCATATTATGGGTCAAATAACACAACCTCACATGTATGGGTACAATACATCTTTGACCCATATTATGGGTCAAATAACACAACCTCACATGTATGGGTACAATACATCTTTGACCCATATTATGGGTCAAATAACACATCCTCACATGTATGGGTACAATACATCTTTGACCCATAATATGGGTCAAATAACACAACCTCACATGTATGGGTACAATACATCTTTGACCCATATTATGGGTCAAATAACACAACCTCACATGTATGGGTACAATACATCTTTGACCCATATTATGGGTCAAATATCACAACCTCACATGTATGGTACAATACATCTTTGACCCATATTATGGGTCAAATATCACAACCTCACATGTATGGTACAATACATCTTTGACCCATAATATGGGTCAAATAACACATCCTCACATGTATGGGTACAATACATCTTTGACCCATAATATGGGTCAAATAACACATCCTCACATGTATGGGTACAATACATCTTTGACCCATATTATGGGTCAAATAACATCCTCACATGTATGGGTACAATACATCTTTGACCCATATTATGGGTCAAATAACACATCCTCACATGTATGGGTACAATACATCTTTGACCCATAATATGGGTCAAATAACACATCCTCACATGTATGGGTACAATACATCTTTGACCCATATTATGGGTCAAATAACACATCCTCACATGTATGGGTACAATACATCTTTGACCCATATTATGGGTCAAAGATGTATTGTACCCATATTATGGGTCAAATATGTATTGTACCCATACATGTGAGGATGTGTTATTTTACCCATATTTTGGGTCACAGCATAATCATTGTGTAAGTGCTTTAAGTACATTATACTTTTTTGAAACCTTTATTTTGTTAGCGTAGTCAGACCGGATGTGATGCCCCGTGCTATTATTGTGAAGGGGAAGTGTGATGTGCTGTTGTTCTCAGCTTGGAGAGTAAAGCAACAATTCCACAGTTTGTACATTGATGTTACATCCATGATGTCGTACACAACAACACAACAGATGACATGTGTTGTGTGTGTGTTTGTACATTGATGTTACATCCATGATGTCCTTCACAACAACACAACAGATGACATGTGTTGTGTGTGTGTTTGTACATTGATGTTACATCCATGATGTGGTTGACAACAACACAACAGATGACATGTGTTGTGTGTGTTTGTACATTGATGTTACATCCATGATGTCCTTCACAACAACACAACAGATGACATGTGTTGTGTGTGTTTGTACATTGATGTTACATCCATGATGTCCTTCACAACAACACAACAGATGACATGTGTTGTGTGTGTGTTTGTACATTGATGTTACATCCATGATGTGGTTGACAACAACACAACAGATGACATGTGTTGTGTGTGTGTTTGTACATTGATGTTACATCCATGATGTCCTTCACAACAACACAACAGATGACATGTGTTGTGTGTGTTTGTACATTGATGTTACATCCATGATGTCCTTCACAACAACACAACAGATGACATGTGTTGTGTGTGTTTGTACATTGATGTTACATCCATCATGTCCTTCACAACAACACAACAGATGACATGTGTTGTGTGTGTTTGTACATTGATGTTACATCCATGATGTCCTTCACAACAACACAACAGATGACATGTGTTGTGTGTGTGTTTGTACATTGATGTTACATCCATGATGTCCTTCACAACAACACAACAGATGACATGTGTTGTGTGTGTTTGTACATTGATGTTACATCCATGATGTCCTTCACAACAACACAACAGATGACATGTGTTGTGTGTGTTTGTACATTGATGTTACATCCATCATGTCCTTCACAACAACACAACAGATGACATGTGTTGTGTGTGTTTGTACATTGATGTTACATCCATGATGTCCTTCACAACAACACAACAGATGACATGTGTTGTGTGTGTGTTTGTACATTGATGTTACATCCATGATGTCCTTCACAACAACACAACAGATGACATGTGTTGTGTGTGTGTTTGTACATTGATGTTACATCCATGATGTGGTTGACAACAACACAACAGATGACATGTGTTGTGTGTGTGTTTGTACATTGATGTTACATCCATGATGTCCTTCACAACAACACAACAGATGACATGTGTTGTGTGTGTTTGTACATTGATGTTACATCCATGATGTCCTTCACAACAACACAACAGATGACATGTGTTGTGTGTGTTTGTACATTGATGTTACATCCATCATGTCCTTCACAACAACACAACAGATGACATGTGTTGTGTGTGTTTGTACATTGATGTTACATCCATGATGTCCTTCACAACAACACAACAGATGACATGTGTTGTGTGTGTGTTTGTACATTGATGTTACATCCATGATGTCCTTCACAACAACACAACAGATGACATGTGTTGTGTGTGTTTGTACATTGATGTTACATCCATGATGTCCTTCACAACAACACAACAGATGACATGTGTTGTGTGTGTTTGTACATTGATGTTACATCCATCATGTCCTTCACAACAACACAACAGATGACATGTGTTGTGTGTGTTTGTACATTGATGTTACATCCATGATGTCCTTCACAACAACACAACAGATGACATGTGTTGTGTGTGTGTTTGTACATTGATGTTACATCCATGATGTCCTTCACAACAACACAACAGATGACATGTGTTGTGTGTGTGTTTGTACATTGATGTTACATCCATGATGTCCTTCACAACAACACAACAGATGACATGTGCTGTGTGTGTGTTTGTACATTGATGTTACATCCATGATGTCCTTCACAACAACACAACAGATGACATGTGTTGTGTGTGTGTTTGTACATTGATGTTACATCCATGATGTCGTACACAACAACACAACAGATGACATGTGTTGTGTGTGTGTTTGTACATTGATGTTACATCCATGATGTCGTACACAACAACACAACAGATGACATGTGTTGTGTGTGTGTTTGTACATTGATGTTACATCCATGATGTCCTTCACAACAACACAACAGATGACATGTGTTGTGTGTGTGTTTGTACATTGATGTTACATCCATGATGTGGTTGACAACAACACAACAGATGACATGTGTTGTGTGTGTGTTTGTACATTGATGTTACATCCATGATGTCGTACACAACAACACAACAGATGACATGTGTTGTGTGTGTGTTTGTACATTGATGTTACATCCATGATGTCCTTCACAACAACACAACAGATGACATGTGTTGTGTGTGTGTTTGTACATTGATGTTACATCCATGATGTGGTTGACAACAACACAACAGATGACATGTGTTGTGTGTGTGTTTGTACATTGATGTTACATCCATGATGTCGTACACAACAACACAACAGATGACATGTGTTGTGTGTGTGTTTGTACATTGATGTTACATCCATGATGTCGTACACAACAACACAACAGATGACATGTGTTGTGTGTGTGTTTGTACATTGATGTTACATCCATGATGTGGTTGACAACAACACAACAGATGACATGTGTTGTGTGTGTGTTTGTACATTGATGTTACATCCATGATGTGGTTGACAACAACACAACAGATGACATGTGTTGTGTGTGTGTTTGTACATTGATGTTACATCCATGATGTCGTACACAACAACACAACAGATGACATGTGTTGTGTGTGTTTGTACATTGATGTTACATCCATGATGTCCTTCACAACAACACAACAGATGACATGTGTTGTGTGTGTGTTTGTACATTGATGTTACATCCATGATGTCCTTCACAACAACACAACAGATGACATGTGTTGTGTGTGTGTTTGTACATTGATGTTACATCCATGATGTCCTTCACAACAACACAACAGATGACATGTGCTGTGTGTGTGTTTGTACATTGATGTTACATCCATGATGTCCTTCACAACAACACAACAGATGACATGTGTTGTGTGTGTGTTTGTACATTGATGTTACATCCATGATGTCCTTCACAACAACACAACAGATGACATGTGTTGTGTGTGTGTGTTTGTACATTGATGTTACATCCATGATGTCCTTCACAACAACACAACAGATGACATGTGTTGTGTGTGTGTTTGTACATTGATGTTACATCCATGATGTCCTTCACAACAACACAACAGATGACATGTGTTGTGTGTGTGTTTGTACATTGATGTTACATCCATGATGTCCTTCACAACAACACAACAGATGACATGTGTTGTGTGTGTGTTTGTACATTGATGTTACATCCATGATGTCCTTCACAACAACACAACAGATGACATGTGTTGTGTGTGTGTGTTTGTACATTGATGTTACATCCATGATGTCCTTCACAACAACACAACAGATGACATGTGTTGTGTGTGTGTTTGTACATTGATGTTACATCCATGATGTCCTTCACAACAACACAACAGATGACATGTGTTGTGTGTGTGTGTTTGTACATTGATGTTACATCCATGATGTCCTTCACAACAACACAACAGATGACATGTGTTGTGTGTGTGTTTGTACATTGATGTTACATCCATGATGTCCTTCACAACAACACAACAGATGACATGTGCTGTGTGTGTGTTTGTACATTGATGTTACATCCATGGTGTCCTTCACAACAACACAACAGATGACATGTGTTGTGTGTGTGTTTGTACATTGATGTTACATCCATGATGTGGTTCACAACAACACAACAGATGACATGTGTTGTGTGTGTGTTTGTACATTGATGTTACATCCATGATGTCGTACACAACAACACAACAGATGACATGTGTTGTGTGTGTGTTTGTACATTGATGTTACATCCATGATGTGGTTGACAACAACACAACAGATGACATGTGTTGTGTGTGTGTTTGTACATTGATGTTACATCCATGATGTCGTACACAACAACACAACAGATGACATGTGTTGTGTGTGTTTGTACATTGATGTTACATCCATGATGTCCTTCACAACAACACAACAGATGACATGTGTTGTGTGTGTGTTTGTACATTGATGTTACATCCATGATGTGGTTGACAACAACACAACAGATGACATGTGTTGTGTGTGTGTTTGTACATTGATGTTACATCCATGATGTCGTACACAACAACACAACAGATGACATGTGTTGTGTGTGTTTGTACATTGATGTTACATCCATGATGTCCTTCACAACAACACAACAGATGACATGTGTTGTGTGTGTGTTTGTACATTGATGTTACATCCATGATGTCCTTCACAACAACACAACAGATGACATGTGTTGTGTGTGTGTTTGTACATTGATGTTACATCCATGATGTCCTTCACAACAACACAACAGATGACATGTGCTGTGTGTGTGTTTGTACATTGATGTTACATCCATGATGTCCTTCACAACAACACAACAGATGACATGTGTTGTGTGTGTGTTTGTACATTGATGTTACATCCATGATGTCCTTCACAACAACACAACAGATGACATGTGTTGTGTGTGTGTGTTTGTACATTGATGTTACATCCATGATGTCCTTCACAACAACACAACAGATGACATGTGTTGTGTGTGTGTTTGTACATTGATGTTACATCCATGATGTCCTTCACAACAACACAACAGATGACATGTGTTGTGTGTGTGTTTGTACATTGATGTTACATCCATGATGTCCTTCACAACAACACAACAGATGACATGTGTTGTGTGTGTGTTTGTACATTGATGTTACATCCATGATGTCCTTCACAACAACACAACAGATGACATGTGTTGTGTGTGTGTGTTTGTACATTGATGTTACATCCATGATGTCCTTCACAACAACACAACAGATGACATGTGTTGTGTGTGTGTTTGTACATTGATGTTACATCCATGATGTCCTTCACAACAACACAACAGATGACATGTGTTGTGTGTGTGTGTTTGTACATTGATGTTACATCCATGATGTCCTTCACAACAACACAACAGATGACATGTGTTGTGTGTGTGTTTGTACATTGATGTTACATCCATGATGTCCTTCACAACAACACAACAGATGACATGTGCTGTGTGTGTGTTTGTACATTGATGTTACATCCATGGTGTCCTTCACAACAACACAACAGATGACATGTGTTGTGTGTGTGTTTGTACATTGATGTTACATCCATGATGTGGTTCACAACAACACAACAGATGACATGTGTTGTGTGTGTGTTTGTACATTGATGTTACATCCATGATGTCGTACACAACAACACAACAGATGACATGTGTTGTGTGTGTGTTTGTACATTGATGTTACATCCATGATGTCGTACACAACAACACAACAGATGACATGTGTTGTGTGTGTGTTTGTACATTGATGTTACATCCATGATGTCCTTCACAACAACACAACAGATGACATGTGTTGTGTGTGTGTTTGTACATTGATGTTACATCCATGATGTGGTTGACAACAACACAACAGATGACATGTGTTGTGTGTGTGTTTGTACATTGATGTTACATCCATGATGTCGTACACAACAACACAACAGATGACATGTGTTGTGTGTGTGTTTGTACATTGATGTTACATCCATGATGTCCTTCACAACAACACAACAGATGACATGTGTTGTGTGTGTGTGTTTGTACATTGATGTTACATCCATGATGTGGTTGACAACAACACAACAGATGACATGTGTTGTGTGTGTGTTTGTAGATTGATGTTACATCCATGATGTGGTTGACAACAACACAACAGGTGAGTGGTCACCTGACAGTGGTGGTCAGTGTCCAGACCGTCCCACAGACTCATGAACTGGGCCTTCATCATGGCCGTGGCTTCGTGGTCTGAACTGGAGCGATTTCTCAGGAAGGAGTCTGACAACACACACACACACACACAACCTGTTTGAGCCTCACAGTCCTGCTGTGTGTGTGTGTGTGTGTGTGTGTGTGTGTGTGTGTGTGTGTGTCCCACCTATCTCGTCAATGAAGATGATGGCGGGCTGCAGTTTGACAGCCAATGAGAAGACGGCGGCGGAGAGTTTCTGAGATTCTCCGTACCACTTGTCAGTCAGCGTGCTGGGCTGCAGGTTGATGAAGCGGAAGCCCGCCTCCTTGGCGGTGGCCTTGGCGATGAGGGTCTTGCCACAGCCGGGTGGTCCATGGAGCAGCACACCTGTGGTCAGGACAAGGTCAGGTGGGCACGTGGGCGCATGACGGGATGTGTGCCACCTTTGGGGGGCTGCAGCAGCCTGGAGGAGGTGAAGAGGTGACGCTTCTGGACGGGCAGGATGACAGTCTCCTGGAGCTCTGTGATGACCTCATCCAGACCCCCGATGTCCCGCCATGTGATCTGCACATGCAGGCCTTACTGCTCTTGCACAACCTGTGTGTGTGTGTGTGTGTGTGTGTGTGTGTGTGTGTGTGTGTGTGTACCTGCATGTGTGTACCTGCCATGTGATCTGCACATGCAGGCCTTACTGCTCTTGCACAACCTGTGTGTGTGTGTGTGTGTGTGTGTGTGTGTGTGTGTGTGTGTGTGTGTGTGTGTACCTGCATGCTCAGGGGGTCCACCAGGTGTGTGTGTGTGTGTGTGTGTACCTGCATGCTCAGGGGGTCCACCAGGTGTGTGTGTGTGTGTGTGTGTGTGTACCTGCATGCTCAGGGGGTCCACCAGGTGTGTGTGTGTGTGTGTGTGTGTGTACCTGCATGCTCAGGGGGTCCACCAGGTGTGTGTGTGTGTGTGTGTGTGTGTACCTGCATGCTCAGGGGGTCCACCAGGTGTGTGTGTGTGTGTGTGTACCTGCATGCTCAGGGGGTCCACCAGGTGTGTGTGTGTGTGTGTGTGTGTGTGTGTACCTGCATGCTCAGGGGGTCCACCAGGTGTGCAGCGATGCTCATCTCGTACTCGGACAGTTTCACGTCTTTCACGCCAATCTGCCGCATCAACTTCTCTGCCTGGCAGACGTGGAGGAGGGAATAAGTGCTGGGTTGGTGGGCAGCCGTCATACTTGCCAACCCTCATTATTTTACCAGGAGACTCACCAATTTCAGTGCCTCTCCCGAAAATCTCCCGGGGTAACCATTCTCCCCACTTCCACACCCCCAATATTGGGGGTGTGCCTTTAGTGTCCTCTACAACCTGACTATTATATATGTCTCCTTTATCTATAACCCATACAGTTATTCATAGGTTTATCTATAACCCATACAGTTATTCATAGGTTTATCTATAACCCATACAGTTATTCATAGGTTTATCTATAACCCATACAGTTATTCATAGGTTTATCTATAACCCATACAGTTATTCATAGGTTTATCTATAACCCATACAGTTATTCATAGGTTTATCTATAACCCATACAGTTATCCATAGGTTTATCTATAACCCATACAGTTATTCATAGGTTTATCTATAAGCCATAAAGTAGGCAGGCATGGAGCTATTTCTCAGCATGTGTTTATTCCAGCCTGCACGTTAATACCACAACATCCGGATTCCCATCATGCATTGCTTCAAAACTACGGCAAGTAGTAATGTCCAAAAACATAACAGAGACCAAGCAGAAGCAGAAGAAGAGACATGGTGACATGGAGACATGGTGACATGGAGACATGGTGACACGGTGACACGGAGACACTGTGACACGGAGACACTGTGACACGGAGACACGGAGACACGGTGACACGGTGACACGGTGACACGGTGACACGGTGACACGGTGACACGGTGACACGGAGACACTGTGACACGGTGACACGGAGACACGGTGACACGGTGACACGGTGACACGGTGACACGGTGACACGGTGACACGGAGACACTGTGACACGGTGACACGGAGACACGGTGACACGGTGACACGGTGACACGGTGACACGGTGACACGGTGACACGGTGACACGGAGACACTGTGACACGGTGACACGGAGACACAGTGACACGGTGACACGGAGACACGGTGACACGGAGACACTGTGACACGGAGACACGGAGACACGGAGACACGGTGACACGGTGACACGGAGACACGGTGACACGGAGACACTGTGACACGGAGACACGGAGACACTGTGACACGGTGACACGGAGACACAGTGACACGGTGACACGGTGACACGGAGACACGGTGACACGGAGACACTGTGACACGGAGACACGGAGACACGGTGACACGGTGACACGGTGACACGGTGACACGGTGACACGGTGACACGGAGACACGGAGACACGGTGACACGGAGACACGGAGACACGGAGACACGGAGACACGGAGACACGGAGACACGGAGACACAGTGACACGGTGACACGGTGACACGGAGACACAGTGACACGGAGACACGGAGACACGGTGACACGGAGACACGGTGACATGGTGACGACCAGTAAGAAGAAGAAGTACGCTTGCAAGTTCCAAAATGATTGGAAACAATCATTTTAGTTCATCCAGGACAGCTGGAAGGGGAAGTGGTATGTTGGCATGTTGGTATGTTGGTATGTTGGCATGTTGGCATGTTGGCATGTTGGCATGTTGGCATGTTGGTATGTTGGCATGTTGATATGTTGATATGTTGGCATGTTGGCATGTTGGCATGTTGGCATGTTGGCATGTTGGCATGTTGGTATGTTGGTATGTTGGCATGTTGGTATGTTGGCATGTTGGCATGTTGGCATGTTGGCATGTTGGCATGTTGGTATGTTGGCATGTTGATATGTTGATATGTTGGCATGTTGGCATGTTGGCATGTTGGCATGTTGGCATGTTGGTATGTTGGCATGTTGGTATGTTGGCATGTTGGCATGTTGGCATGTTGGCATGTTGGTATGTTGGCATGTTGGTATGTTGGCATGTTGGCATGTTGGTATGTTGGCATGTTGGCATGTTGGTATGTTGGTATGTTGGCATGTTGGCATGTTGGCATGTTGGCATGTTGGCATGTTGGTATGTTGGCATGTTGATATGTTGGCATGTTGGCATGTTGGCATGTTGGCATGTTGGCATGTTGGTATGTTGGCATGTTGGCATGTTGGCATGTTGGCATGTTGGCATGTTGGTATGTTGGCATGTTGGCATGTTGGCATGTTGGCATGTTGGTATGTTGGCATGTTGATATGTTGGTATGTTGGTATGTTGGCATGTTGGCATGTTGGCATGTTGGTATGTTGGCATGTTGGCATGTTGGCATGTTGGCATGTTGGCATGTTGGTATGTTGGTATGTTGGTATGTTGATATGTTGGCATGTTGGCATGTTGGTATGTTGGCATGTTGGCATGTTGGCATGTTGGTATGTTGGCATGTTGGCATGTTGGCATGTTGGCATGTTGGTATGTTGATATGTTGGCATGTTGGTATGTTGGTATGTTGGCATGTTGGCATGTTGGTATGTTGGCATGTTGGCATGTTGGCATGTTGGCATGTTGGCATGTTGGTATGTTGATATGTTGGTATGTTGGTATGTTGGTATGTTGGCATGTTGCCTGTACATTTGGTACATCACACTTCTCCATTCAACAAGCTGGCCAACAGATATACTCATCCATCAACAGACATACTCATCCATCAACAGAAATACTCATCCATCAACAGATATACTCATCCATCAACAGACATACTCATCCATCAACAGACATACTCATCCATCAACAGACATACTCATCCATCAACAGACATACTCATCCATCAACAGACATACTCATCCATCAACAGACATACTCATCCATCAACAGACATACTCATCCATCAACAGACATACTCATCCATCAACAGACATACTCATCCATCAACAGATATACTCATCCATCAACAGACATACTCATCCATCAACAGACATACTCATCCATCAACAGACATACTCATCCATCAACAGACATACTCATCCATCAACAGACATACTCATCCATCAACAGACATACTCATCCATCAACAGACATACTCATCCATCAACAGACATACTCATCCATCAACAGACATACTCATCCATCAACAGATATACTCATCCATCAACAGATATACTCATCCATCAACAGATATACTCATCCATCAACAGACATACTCATCCATCAACAGACATACTCATCCATCAACAGATATACTCATCCATCAACAGATATACTCATCCATCAACAGATATACTCATCCATCAACAGATATACTCATCCATCAACAGAAATACTCATCCATCAACAGATATACTCATCCATCAACAGAAATACTCATCCATCAACAGATATACTCATCCATCAACAGATATACTCATCCATCAACAGACATACTCATCCATCAACAGACATACTCATCCATCAACAGACATACTCATCCATCAACAGACATACTCATCCATCAACAGACATACTCATCCATCAACAGACATACTCATCCATCAACAGACATACTCATCCATCAACAGACATACTCATCCATCAACAGACATACTCATCCATCAACAGACATACTCATCCATCAACAGACATACTCATCCATCAACAGACATACTCATCCATCAACAGACATACTCATCCATCAACAGACATACTCATCCATCAACAGACATACTCATCCATCAACAGATATACTCATCCATCAACAGATATACTCATCCATCAACAGATATACTCATCCATCAACAGATATACTCATCCATCAACAGATATACTCATCCATCAACAGATATACTCATCCATCAACAGAAATACTCATCCATCAACAGACATACTCATCCATCAACAGAAATACTCATCCATCAACAGATATACTCATCCATCAACAGACATACTCATCCATCAACAGACATACTCATCCATCAACAGACATACTCATCCATCAACAGACATACTCATCCATCAACAGACATACTCATCCATCAACAGACATACTCATCCATCAACAGACATACTCATCCATCAACAGACATACTCATCCATCAACAGACATACTCATCCATCAACAGACATACTCATCCATCAACAGACATACTCATCCATCAACAGACATACTCATCCATCAACAGACATACTCATCCATCAACAGACATACTCATCCATCAACAGACATACTCATCCATCAACAGATATACTCATCCATCAACAGATATACTCATCCATCAACAGATATACTCATCCATCAACAGATATACTCATCCATCAACAGATATACTCATCCATCAACAGACATACTCATCCATCAACAGACATACTCATCCATCAACATATATACTCATCCATCAACAGATATACTCATCCATCAACAGATATACTCATCCATCAACAGACATACTCATCCATCAACAGACATACTCATCCATCAACAGACATACTCATCCATCAACAGACATACTCATCCATCAACAGACATACTCATCCATCAACAGATATACTCATCCATCAACAGATATACTCATCCATCAACAGATATACTCATCCATCAACAGATATACTCATCCATCAACAGATATACTCATCCATCAACAGAAATACTCATCCATCAACAGATATACTCATCCATCAACAGAAATACTCATCCATCAACAGATATACTCATCCATCAACAGATATACTCATCCATCAACAGATATACTCATCCATCAACAGATATACTCATCCATCAACAGATATACTCATCCATCAACAGAAATACTCATCCATCAACAGATATACTCATCCATCAACAGATATACTCATCCATCAACAGATATACTCATCCATCAACAGAAATACTCATCCATCAACAGATATACTCATCCATCAACAGATATACTCATCCATCAACAGATATACTCATCCATCAACAGATATACTCATCCATCAACAGACATACTCATCCATCAACAGACATACTCATCCATCAACAGATATACTCATCCATCAACAGATATACTCATCCATCAACAGACATACTCATCCATCAACAGACATACTCATCCATCAACAGACATACTCATCCATCAACAGACATACTCATCCATCAACAGACATACTCATCCATCAACAGATATACTCACCCATCAACAGATATACTCATCCATCAACAGATATACTCATCCATCAACAGATATACTCATCCATCAACAGATATACTCATCCATCAACAGAAATACTCATCCATCAACAGATATACTCATCCATCAACAGAAATACTCATCCATCAACAGATATACTCATCCATCAACAGATATACTCATCCATCAACAGACATACTCATCCATCAACAGATATACTCATCCATCAACAGACATACTCATCCATCAACAGACATACTCATCCATCAACAGATATACTCATCCATCAACAGACATACTCATCCATCAACAGACATACTCATCCATCAACAGATATACTCATCCATCAACAGATATACTCATCCATCAACAGATATACTCATCCATCAACATATATACTCATCCATCAACAGATATACTCATTCATCAACAGATATACTCATCCATCAACAGATATACTCATTCATCAACATATATACTCATCCATCAACAGATATACTCATCCATCAACAGATATACTCATTCATCAACAGATATACTCATCCATCAACAGATATACTCATCCATCAACATATATACTCATCCATCAACAGATATACTCATCCATCAACAGATATACTCATCCATCAACAGAAATACTCATCCATCAACAGATATACTCATCCATCAACAGAAATACTCATCCATCAACAGATATACTCATCCATCAACAGATATACTCATCCATCAACAGATATACTCATCCATCAACAGATATACTCATCCATCAACAGATATACTCATCCATCAACAGACATACTCATCCATCAACAGATATACTCATCCATCAACAGAAATACTCATCCATCAACAGATATACTCATCCATCAACAGATATACTCATCCATCAACAGATATACTCATCCATCAACAGATATACTCATCCATCAACAGATATACTCATCCATCAACAGATATACTCATCCATCAACAGAAATACTCATCCATCAACAGATATACTCATCCATCAACAGATATACTCATCCATCAACAGATATACTCATCCATCAACAGATATACTCATCCATCAACAGATATACTCATCCATCAACAGATATACTCATCCATCAACAGATATACTCATCCATCAACAGAAATACTCATCCATCAACAGATATACTCATCCATCAACAGATATACTCATCCATCAACAGAAATACTCATCCATCAACAGATATACTCATCCATCAACAGATATACTCATCCATCAACAGACATACTCATCCATCAACAGACATACTCATCCATCAACAGACATACTCATCCATCAACAGATATACTCATCCATCAACAGATATACTCATCCATCAACAGATATACTCATCCATCAACAGAAATACTCATCCATCAACAGATATACTCATCCATCAACAGATATACGCATCCATCAACAGATATACTCATCCATCAACAGATATACTCATCCATCAACAGATATACTCATCCATCAACAGATATACTCATCCATCAACAGACATACTCATCCATCAACAGATATACTCATCCATCAACAGATATACTCATCCATCAACAGACATACTCATCCATCAACAGATATACTCATCCATCAACAGATATACTCATCCATCAACAGATATACTCATCCATCAACAGAAATACTCATCCATCAACAGACATACTCATCCATCAACAGATATACTCATCCATCAACAGATATACTCATTCACTCATTCATCAACACATTATTTATATGTAGAAGAAATACTTGTAAATATATACCCCCCCCCCCCCCCCCCCCCTGTCCAGGTTGTTAAAGGCCTACTGAAAGCCACTACTACCGACCACGCAGTCTGATAGTTTATATATCAATGATGAAATCTTAACATTATAACACATGCCAATACGGCCGGGTTAACTTATAAAGTGACATTTTAAATTTGCCGCTAAACTTCCGGTTCGAAACGCCTCTGAGGATGACGTATGCGCGTGACGTAGACCGGGGAACACGGGTATGCCTTCCACATTGAAGCCAATACGAAAAAGCTCTGTTTTCATTTCATAATTCCACAGTATTCTGGACATCTGTGTTCGTGAATCTGTTTCAATCATGTTCATTGCATTATGGAGAAGGAAGCCGAGCAAGCAAAGAAGAAAGTTGTCAGTGCGAAATGGACGTATTTTTCGAACGTAGTCAGCAACAACAGTACACAGCCGGCGCTTCTTTGTTTACATTCCCGAAAGATGCAGTCAAGATGGAAGAACTCGGATAACAGAGACTCTAACCAGGAGGACATTTGACTTGGATACACAGACGCCTGTAGAGAACTGGGACAACACAGACTCTTACCAGGATTACTTTGATTTGGATGACAAAGACGCAGACGTGCTACTGTGAGTATGCAGCTTTGGCTTTTTTTTGCGTATGTACGTAACTTTTTTAAAATATATAGGCTTTATGAACCTTGGGTTAGGTGAACGGTCTTTTGGGCTGAGTGATTGTGTGTGTTGATCAGGTGTTTGAATTGTATTGGTGTGTTCTATGGAGCTAGGAGCTAGCAGAGGAGCTAGGAGCTAGCATAACACGTACCGTACCGTACGTGCGCGTCACGTACGTAACTTTTTAAAAATATATAAGCTTTATGAACCTTGGGTTAGGTAAACGGTCTTTTGGGCTGAGTGATTGTGTGTGTTGATCAGGTGTTTGAATTGTATTGGCGTGTTCTATGGAGCTAGGAGCTAGCAGAGGAGCTAGGAGCTAGCATAACAAACACGCAGGTGTTTTTATGCAGGATTAATTTGTGGCATATTAAATATAAGCCTGGTTGTGTTGTGGCTAATAGAGTATATATATGTCTTGTGTTTATTTACTGTTGTAGTCATTCCCAGCTGAATATCAGGTCACCCCCGCCTCTCACAGCATCTTCCCTATCTGAATAGCTTCAACTCCCCACTAGTCCTTCACTTGCACTTTACTCATCCACAAATCTTTCATCCTCGCTCAAATTAATGGGGAAATTGTCGCTTTCTCGGTCCGAATCTCTCTCACTTCATGCGGCCATCATTGTAAACAATAGGGAACTTTGCGTATATGTTCAACTGACTACGTCACGCTACTTCCGGTAGGTGCAAGCCTTTTTTTTATCAGATACCAAAAGTTGCAATCTTTATCGTCGTTGTTCTATACTAAATCCTTTCAGCAAAAATATGGCAATATCGCGAAATGATCAAGTATGACACATAGAATAGATCTGCTATCCCCGTTTAAATTAAAACAATTCATTTCAGTAGGCCTTTAAGTATAGCAGCCGTTGCCACGGAGACGAGCAACTCACTTGTTTCTGAGCCTCCACCTTCTGCTTGCGGGTGGGGTCGATGGCGTCCACCATCCACTTGATGGTGAAGTAGGTGACAGCACCAAATATGGTCAGGCGGAACAACAAGCCCAGCACCTCGTTCCTGCCCAGGGGTCGCGCCAGGTGGTCGGCGGGAATCTCCCTCAGCACCATGCTGCGGGCACAATGACGTCACCAAGCAGCAAGTCTTGCTTCTCAAAGCGAAAGTACCGCTGCTAGCTTTAGCATTAGCATTAGCATTAGCATTAGCTCGACCTCTGGCTCTAAGCGTCTCCTCGGGCGCCAGGCGGCACCAAAGACCACTAAAGACATGACACGTGACGAGCACGTTGATGAATGACGTCAGAGAGGAGTCAAATGTACCTTTTAGTCAAACAGCGTCTTCTTCCTTGTCACGTGAAGTCAACACCGCCGTCTTCCGGTGAACATGTCGACCGCACGATGACGTCACGACTGCTTTTTCTCCTTCAACTAAGACGCATACGTAGAACGTCACGTGTCATGCGCGCTCACCACTGTACAGGAAGCGATGACGTCATCGTCCGGATGTGCACACTTTATACAGGAAGTGATTGTTGGTATGACGTCATCGTCCTCGGTCAAAAGTTCAAAACCTTTTGATTGGTTTGATTGATTGAGACTTTTATTAGTAGATTGCACAGTACAGTACATATTCCGTACAATTGACCACTAAATGGTAACACCCCAATAAGTTTTTACACTTGTTTAAGTCGGGGTCCATAGGCATGTTTCAAGTAGACGCAGCATTGGCTGCTGTGACGCGAGAAATTGGGCCGCCATCTTGAAGTGGTGATGAGCCGGCGAGCAGCCTAAACTGACAGTTGACAGGTAGAAAACAAAGATGCTAAACTGACAGTTGACAGGTAGAAAACAAAGATGCTAAACTGACAGTTGACAGGTAGAAAACAAAGATGCTAAACTGACAGTCGACAGGTAGAAAACAAAGATGCTAAACTGACAGTTGACAGGTAGAAAACAAAGATGCTAAACTGACAGTTGACAGGTAGAAAACAAAGATGCTAAACTGACAGTTGACAGGTAGAAAACAAAGATGCTAAACTGACAGTTGACAGGTAGAAAACAAAGATGCTAAACTGACAGTTGACAGGTAGAAAACAAAGATGCTAAACTGACAGTCGACAGGTAGAAAACAAAGATGCTAAACTGACAGTTGACAGGTAGAAAACAAAGATGCTAAACTGACAGTTGACAGGTAGAAAACAAAGATGCTAAACTGACAGTTGACAGGTAGAAAACAAAGATGCTAAACTGACAGTCGACAGGTAGAAAACAAAGATGCTAAACTGACAGTTGACAGGTAGAAAACAAAGATGGCGTTCAGCGTTTTCCTGCTCAAATGAGCGGACTGTTGAAAATAGGAATCGGGGGATTACTTTTCACAAGTAAGATTTAACATTAACGTACTATTGGTTGTATTTTGTGAAAAGAATATTAGCACAGAGTTGAGAAGGAGCAAAGATCTTCAATAGTACTGACATCCTAGCCGCTAGCAAACAAGAGTATGACCATAATAGAATTGCTTGTCAATGAAATTCATTACATTTAAAAATGTCATACGTGAATAACAAAGTTGAAATAAATGATTGTGACACCTAAATCAAAATTCACCAGCCGCCCCTGATTATGATGCATTCTCATTTTAGGCAAAGTATAAGACAATACTTTCTTAACAGTATAATTGTAACCAGGAATAAGTCTTCAAGTAACAATATTCAAATAGTAACATTGTTGGGTAAGACAGAATTTGCTTTTATTCTGAATCCAGTGAAACAGATTGGTGGTTTTAGCTGATATAAAGACTTTCAGGTGTTTATATATGTTTATGTTGTTGGCAGACGCTTTTATCCAAAGCGACATACATCAAAAATACATATAAAACAATCACTGTAAACATGATCATTTAAGGGAAGAATGTAAATGGTTGTACTTGTATAGCACTTTTCTACCCCTTTTTAAGGAGCCCAAAGCGCTTTGACAGTATTTCCACATTCACACACACATTCACACACTGATGGCGGGAGCTGCCATGCAAGGCGCTAACCAGCAGCCATCAGGAGCAAGGGTGAAGTGTCTTGCCCAAGGACACAACGGACGTGACTAGGATGGTAGAAGGTGGGGATTGAACCAGTAACCCTCAAATTGCTGGCACGGCCACTCTCCCAACTTCGCCACGCCGTCCCCGTAATATAAAATATCAATACAAAGTGTCAAGACAGAATAAACTCTGTGCTGCTGCAGCAACAGAGTTACAGTCTATAGATATCTCATGTATTCATACATTGTTTATGTAGCATGTATATATAACCTCATCATATTGTTTCTTCAACTTCAAAATAGCTGACCCTTCTCTGGGATTATATTCCCACTTTTGATCTGGTCACTTCTAGCATATAAGAATATTCTATTACTGTTAAGCAAACTATGAATAATAAAACATGTGTCCTTCATCATAGCTACACCTATGACAAAGCGGGTGAAAATCAGTGGTATTCAGAATCAGATTTTTTATTTATTTTTTATTGCTATTGTTTGAGGACGGGTTCACAAACTAGGAATTTTTCCTGGTGCAATGGTGCAACATAAAACACAACACAGAAAGGTAATAAAATGAGCTGTAACTGAGCTATCAGATCTTGTTATTGTTCATGTGTCTGATGGCCGAGGGGAAAAAGGTGTGGGTCTGGATGGAGCGTAGTCTCCTGCCTGAGGGGAGAGGGGAGAATAGTTTTGTGTCCAGGGTGAGAAGAGTCAGCTGTGATCCCACCCACACGCCTCCTGGTCCTGGAGGAAAACAAGTCCTGGAGGGATGGGAGCTTGCAGCCAATCACCTTCTCAGCAGCACGTACCATGCGCTGCAGTCCATGCTTATCTTGGACTGTGGCGCTGGGGAACCACACGGTGATGGAGGAGGTGAGGAAGGACTCCATGATGGCTGAGTAAAACTGCACCAGCATCTTGCTTATCTTGGACTGTGGCGCCGGGGAACCACACGGTGATGGAGGAGGTGAGGAAGGACTCCATGATGGCTGAGTAAAACTGCACCAGCATCTTGCTTATCTTGGACTGTGGCGCCGGGGAACCACACGGTGATGGAGGAGGTGAGGAAGGACTCCATGATGGCTGAGTAAAACTGCACCAGCATCTTGCTTATCTTGGACTGTGGCGCCGGGGAACCACACGGTGATGGAGGAGGTGAGGAAGGACTCCATGATGGCTGAGTAAAACTGCACCAGCATCTCGGTCAGCACCTGAAGTTTCCTCAGCTGCTGCAGGAAGTACATCCTCTGCTGGGCCTTCTTGATGAGGGAGCTGATGGTCCGCCCCCACTTGAGGTCCTGGGTGATGGTGGTGCCCAAGAAACAGAAGGAGTCCACAGGAGTCAGTGAGGTAAAATGAATGAAATGCGCTGACAGTTCATTGCTCCTGCCAAATGAATTGCACTGATCACCACTCCAAGATGGCGGCCCCGCGTCTCGTCAGCGCCAGTAGGCAGTAGCGCTCCATGCTGCGTACCCTTAGAACGTGTCTATGGAAGTCTGACCCAGCAGTTATTAGCACACCAACAGCATTTAGCAACAAACCATTACTGTGAAAAAGACAACCGGAACAGGTTTGTAGTGGCAGTGGTCAACTTGACTCACTGTGCTGCACACCACAGTCTGGTGACTGGTGAGGCCGCCAAGAACACCACCACTTGGGACGTCTGGACACAGATGCTTGTGTCTCCAGGAAGACCACCTGGAGGTGTGGTGTGGTGTGGCACTGCTAGTAGGATGCTTGTGTCTCCAGGAGGACCACCTGGAGGTGTGGTGTGGCACTGCTAGTAGGATGTTTGTGTCTCCAGGACCACCTGGAGGTGTGGTGTGGCACTGCTAGTAGGATGTTTGTGTCTCCAGGAGGACCACCTGGAGGTGTGGTGTGGCACTGCTAGTAGGATGCGTGTGTCTCCAGGAGGACCACCTGGAGGTGTGGTGTGGCACTGCTAGTAGGATGTTTGTGTCTCCAGGACCACCTGGAGGTGTGGTGTGGCACTGCTAGTAGGATGTTTGTGTCTCCAGGAGGACCACCTGGAGGTGTGGTGTGGCACTGCTAGTAGGATGCTTGTGTCTCCAGGAGGACCACCTGGAGGTGTGGTGTGGCACTGCTAGTAGGATGTTTGTGTCTCCAGGACCACCTGGAGGTGTGGTGTGGCACTGCTAGTAGGATGTTTGTGTCTCCAGGAGGACCACCTGGAGGTGTGGTGTGGCACTGCTAGTAGGATGTTTGTGTCTCCAGGAGGACCACCTGGAGGTGTGGTGTGGCACTGCTAGTAGGATGCTTGTGTCTCCAGGAGGACCACCTGGAGGTGTGGTGTGGCACTGCTAGTAGGATGTTTGTGTCTCCAGGAGGACCACCTGGAGGTGTGGTGTGGCACTGCTAGTAGGATGCTTGTGTCTCCAGGACCACCTGGAGGTGTGGTGTGGCACTGCTAGTAGGATGCTTGTGTCTCCAGGAGGACCACCTGGAGGTGTGGTGTGGCACTGCTAGTAGGGTGCTTGTGTCTCCAGGAGGACCACCTGGAGGTGTGGTGTGACACTGCTAGTAGGATGTTTGTGTCTCCAGGAGGACCACCTGGAGGTGTGGTGTGGCACTGCTAGTAGGATGTTTGTGTCTCCAGGAGGACCACCTGGAGGTGTGGTGTGACACTGCTAGTAGGATGTTTGTGTCTCCAGGAGGACCACCTGGAGGTGTGGTGTGGCACTGCTAGTAGGATGTTTGTGTCTCCAGGAGGACCACCTGGAGGTGTGGTGTGGCACTGCTAGTAGGATGTTTGTGTCTCCAGGAGGACCACCTGGAGGTGTGGTGTGACACTGCTAGTAGGATATTTGTGTCTCCAGGAGGACCACCTGGAGGTGTGGTGTGGCACTGCTAGTAGGATGTTTGTGTCTCCAGGAGGACCACCTGGAGGTGTGGTGTGGCACTGCTAGTAGGATGTTTGTGTCTCCAGGAGGACCACCTGGAGGTGTGGTGTGGCACTGCTAGTAGGATGTTTGTGTCTCCAGGACCACCTGGAGGTGTGGTGTGGCACTGCTAGTAGGATGTTTGTGTCTCCAGGAGGACCACCTGGAGGTGTGGTGTGGCACTGCTAGTAGGATGTTTGTGTCTCCAGGAGGACCACCTGGAGGTGTGGTGTGGCACTGCTAGTAGGATGTTTGTGTCTCCAGGACCACCTGGAGGTGTGGTGTGGCACTGCTAGTAGGATGTTTGTGTCTCCAGGAGGACCACCTGGAGGTGTGGTGTGGCACTGCTAGTAGGATGCTTGTGTCTCCAGGACCACCTGGAGGTGTGGTGTGGCACTGCTAGTAGGATGCTTGTGTCTCCAGGAGGACCACCTGGAGGTGTGGTGTGGCACTGCTAGTAGGGTGCTTGTGTCTCCAGGAGGACCACCTGGAGGTGTGGTGTGACACTGCTAGTAGGATGTTTGTGTCTCCAGGAGGACCACCTGGAGGTGTGGTGTGGCACTGCTAGTAGGATGTTTGTGTCTCCAGGAGGACCACCTGGAGGTGTGGTGTGGCACTGCTAGTAGGATGTTTGTGTCTCCAGGAGGACCACCTGGAGGTGTGGTGTGGCACTGCTAGTAGGATGTTTGTGTCTCCAGGAGGACCACCTGGAGGTGTGGTGTGGCACTGCTAGTAGGATGTTTGTGTCTCCAGGAGGACCACCTGGAGGTGTGGTGTGGCACTGCTAGTAGGATGTTT